>NW_020448085.1:313662-348210 GCF_003343035.1 Apteryx rowi
GGGGCGCGGGGGGAGGGCGGAGCGCGGCCCCGCTCCGGCCCCTTCCCGGGCCCCGGGGCTCCTTTGTGGCGCTGGCGCGGGCAGGTCGCCGCGGCCCCTTGGGGTCGGGCTGGCGGTAGAAGCCGCGGTTGGGGCGCGAGGCGGGCGGGCCGCGAGGGCCCCGCCGGCCCGGGGAAGGGCTCGGTCGCGGAAAGGAAACGCGGCGCCTCCTCCGCGAGGGGAGCGGGCAGAGCCTTCCCCTCGGCTCCCGGGAGGCCCAGGTGCCCGTCGCGGTTGGCCAGCTGCGGCTTTTCCCGGTAAGCGGACGGGATTCCACTGCAGGGCTGTCACAGGTGTGTGTGGCCCCGCTGCGCCCGGGCCAGCCGAGGGGCCCAGGCGGGCCGCGGCCCCGGGGAGCCCGTCCGGCCTTGCTCCTGCCGGGCGCCGAGTCGTGAGCTCTGCGGTCCCGGACGTCCCGTGCCAGCTGGCATCTAGGAATGGTGGATTCCAGCTGGAGTAAGAGGCTCCTCCGGCCGCCCAGTGCCGGCTTGGGCTCCACCCAAGAGACCAACTGGCTAGAGGAGCACAGGGAGGGGTGAGGGCAGGGAGGCGCAGCCTTATCTAGGAGTTACTTTATCACCTGTTTTACTCCCAGTTATTGGGTTCTCTTTCTCACCCCTTCACCTCCAGTGAAAGTGCTTAGCTCCATTTCCCCAGTTCCAAAACTTGAATAGTGTTAAATCTGAAGTCTCTAATCTCATATATATTGGCCTTGTACTTTTTATGATCTCTCTTCATCAGAATAAAAACTGTTGGATACTTTTAAAGCCTGCTCCATGCCAAAGGTGACCTAGGTGCCATTTTCTGTGGGTAACTAGGCAGTGTGGTGTTGCACAGATCAGGAAGCCACTCAGGCTTGAGTTGTTGCAAAAACTATAGGTCTTGGAGCTGTAAAGCAGCAAAGTGTTTGTCTTGGAGTGCAACGCAATAAAATAAAAATCAAGGGTGACTCTTCAGTCACGCTTGTGGCTATAGCTCACACAGGTTCCTCCGAACTAGTCTTCATCTAGCTAGCCGGAGCGCTGTTGGCATCTTACTACGGCTGCCCAAAAGACAGGTTAGGTTTGGATAGCTCGCTTAAGCCAGAAGGGCTGTCTTGTTCTTTCCTTAGCGCTGGCGTCTGTTCTTGTGTGGAGAGCGGCCAAGGTTCAGCTGAAAACAAACCCAGGCAAGAGGGTGTAGGGAGGAGAAGCCGAGCCGGGGGGAATCTCCATTTTTTTTCTGATTTGTGATGTAGCTGTTAGTGGAAGGGATGGGGGTGTGTGAGAGGGATTGTGGGGCTGGGAGAGTCCTGCCACGGAGTGGACTTTGACTGCTTCAGCTGACCAGGCAGCTCTGCCTTCACACAGTGTGGACTGCTGCTAGAGGGGAGGTCCAGAGAAGCGCCGGAATGTGTGAATGCTTCTGCTGTGAAGTTGAAAGGGGGGTGGCTTGGGGGGCTACAGGCATGTGTTGCAGCTTGTGAAAAGGGCCGATGCTCCCTGTAGCAGTACTGGGAAAGGCTGGGATGTGTTTGGGAAAGGTATAGCTAGCATTTCAGCTCTCCCTGATTCAAAATGTGGTAGCGTAAGCATGTCTGGCTTTAATGGCAGCTCTTATTTTGTTCCTGTTTGGAATAGATGAATATTGCAAAGGACTAGATTAAAAGTGATATTCAGGAGCTCTTGGAAAGTCAGGTGGAAAAGCTAGGTTGGAGGGGGTGGCTGTTTGGGGTAGAACCCATGATCATCTTTTTTTTGACAGCCTGCTGGGGCCATGGCCCAGGCATCTCTCCTCTTTTCCCAATCCATGTCCCCTGGCACATTTCTAGGTTGTGATAAAGACACTGCAAGTGGAATAAAATGCGTATAGGAGGTTTAGGTGAGCCCTCTGGATCCAGCACTTCTCCTGGATGTATACTGCTGTCCCTTAAATTAATACTTGTGTATTGGCTAATAAAACAACCACCTGACAAAGGCAGCTAATGCTAGCAAACTTTGCTGTAAACAAGGCTATACTGGTTATGTATAAACGCGCGTGGTGCTTGCAGGGAGACTGGGCCAAAATTATTCTAGTCTTTTTGGGCCCCTTAAGGGGAAGAGATGCTGCAACTCTTGCTACCAGCAGCATCAGGCTCCCTAGCACACAAGAGGTGTGAGCCAGTGAAACAGGCTTTTCCTGCCTTTGGGAGAGTCACTTCCCCTTCCTGTGAAGTAGGAAGACCTGTTCTGGGGTGGATAAGGGGGCAAAGCCTTTAAGTAGGGCGATGCGGAGGGACAGGACTTCTTGGTGCCTCCACCTTCCCTTACTCATGTACTCTTAATAGTGACCCAGCAGCGGTGTCCCAGTTTCATGTGCTGGTTGTTCCTGCAGTGGATCAAAGGGATGGGGAATAGAGGAAGCTGGAGCTAGACATTCAATTTGTGTGTGGCAGGTGGGGCGCTTTGCTGTTATCTAGCTATTTCTGTAAAATCTCAAAGAAATCTGCAGAGTATTATCAAAATGTTAAACGAGCACAAGAGCAAGGAAATGCTTTTATCACATCTGGGATAGATGAGGTAAGTGGCAATATTTTGCCCGAAAAGAAAGGGAAAAGATTAGGCTTTGGATTTACTGGAAGCTGATCAGCTAGAGGGCAGTGAGGGTAAGGCTTCTTCTTGAATTTTAAGGTAATGTCCTAGTGAGAGTGTCCTATGTTATTTTTCAAGCCCTGCTTAGGAAGCTGATCTCCAGTTAGCAAAAACCTGGCAAATGAAAATAATAAAAAATAACTGAAGAAAAACACCAAACCTGCCCCACCTCTGCTGGCAGGGAGTGGAAGGAGCTGCTGTCTCTATCTTGCTTCCTAAAATAGAAGTATCTGTTATCTTTTCCCAGCTCTTCCAAAGTTGAGTTGCGAACTGTCTGGTACTGTATGAAGTTAATGAGTTGATCTTTCTGATCTGGTGCTAAGGGAAGGAGGAGGTAGCTGGGGCCGGTATCCGCAGGATTTTGTGCGAGTGGGAGCGGATGGGGGCTGAGCTCTGTGATACAGGCAGTTAACCCTTCTAGCCAGAAGTAGATGAGAGTAAAAGGCTGCTGGTGAGTAACTTATGCCCTTGCGAGAACTCTAGCCCTGTCATCTCTGGTAGCAAGGAAGGCTCAGCTTCTCATCAAGCACCTGCACTTCTGCCCTGCGAAGGGATTCAGCTTTCTGATCGATCCAAAGTTAGCTTATGTAAAACTGAGTCTCTGCGAAAGAGATTCTGCCCCCCAGTAGCTGCAGCCGTGTCTCAGCAAGAGTAAAGTGCTGTTTGCCACTGTGTTCTTCCTTATCCTGTCTCGGGGCTTCTGTGCTGTTGTTCCGTGCAGTTTTCCACTATCGCTATTAAACTGACAATTACTCTTTGTTCCTCTGGTCTTTGCGGTCCTGAATAGTTAGCAGGGCTACGGTCGGTTTTTCTGCTAATCTAAGCTGTAAATGCTTGGCAAAGTCAAGCAGCAGCAGCAACAGCTAGCGGCCTCCTTGCTGGCTGAGGCCTAAGATGAGGCATCTGAATCATGTTTGAAAAGTTTCTACAAGTCTTAGAAACAGGGGCTTTCTTCCTGCAGGCTGTTCTGCTCAGAAACTGTTTACTAACACCTCTGCTGGGAAGACTGGCTTTCTGACCTGGAGTAAGAGTACAGCCGATGCCGGGTGTGGGGCTGTATTATAATGGCAAAACCTTCAGGAACCTGCTCCCTTGAGACATCTCTCCAACCCTGAACTTAAAGGAGTAGACTTCTCTTCAGAGCGATAACTTTTGTTAGCTATTTTATTTTGCTGAAACAGGGAAAGAGGGGGCAGAAGAGAAAGGTGAAAAGTGTCTCTGAAGGCTCTGTCTGCAAGCACAGTTAAACCTGGTGAACAAGATGGATAGAAATTGAGCATCAAAATGATGTTTCCCAAATAAGTACATTAGAGGGAAGGTGGGGAGAAATGAGGCATATGCATGCTTCTGAGCAAATTCAGAAACTAGCTTTGAACAAGTAACTTACTCTGGTTGTAACTGGAAGAAATGAATCAAGGTGGGAGAGTGGAGAAATGGCAGGAAGAGGGGAAGTCATGATGCTTCCAGAGCCATAGGAAAGCAAAGCAATGCAGTCCCTTGCTGGGAGGTGGATTCTGCAAACTCCTGCAAAAGGAAAACATAGTAGTTGAGCTTGAGTGTAGAGAACCTGACCTGTAGCTTATACATAAGTAATTGGCTCAGCATGTGTTGCAAAAAGCTGCAGTTGCAGCTGGAGTTTGCTTCGGTCCATCTGGCACCTTGCTGGTTCCTGTGGAATGGCCCAATTCTGGAATTAGCCTCAGACTGCTGCTGCTTCCCAGCCTTGTGTGACAGGGACTGGAACCTACTCGGATAAAGGTGGGTGGCAGGCCTGACATCTCCACACCTTCTACTGGGGTGTCCTGGGATGGTGCTGCTTTCATGAGCAGACAGGCTGGCAAGGTTGAGACCTGTTATTTTGGACAACCTGGTGGCTGTGGAGAGCAAGATGGACTTGGTCTGTTATGCTGTTGGCATGGTGGGCCTTTCCGGAAGTGACCTGTGAACCCACCTACTTGTGAGTTATTGCTGGAGCTGTGAATGCTGTGGCAGCCCTAGCTGCCAGCAGTACTGCTGTGATCCATGTGGGGAATAACTGGGATCAGTTGCAAGTAACATCCTGTTACAGGTTTTGCCTTGTTCCTGATTTCTTTTGAACAAGGTGCTGGAAAACTTTGGGGATGCTGGAGTTGTATTGCTCTGCATCAGAGAGCTTTATTTCTCTCCTGAATTAAGCAGTGCAAATATTCATTTACTCATGGTGGCATCTGCTGCACTTGGCTGTAGATGGCTTGTTCTGCCAATGGCAAGTAATTGTACAGCTCCACTGCACTGAAGTTGTAACTGTGCTGGAATAGCTGCTGAATAGTCGAATATGTTAGAGTAGCTGATTCTAACAGTAGTGTGTGTTACTGCACAGTATATGGTGGTGTAGAGTACCATAAATGAGTGTAATAATTCTGCTGTGTCTATGAAAGTACCAATATGACTGTCTTAAGTGGGGTCATGCGTGAGAGGGAGGATTTGGTGTGGTCTTTCATTGCTGTGACTGGTTTCTGGCTGCGCTGCCAGAGACATGTTGGTTCGGAGGCTCCCTTACCTGCTGCCAGAGCTGCAGCAGGCTTCTTTCCCTGCCTTCTCAGTCGGGGTCCATCTGTCTTTGTGGCTGTAGCTCAGATCTGGGGTCTGGGAAGCAGTTTGACCCTTGATACAAAATTTATTTCTGCAAAGCTGAAGCTTTATCTTAGGATGTGGAGTATGATGGAGACTTTGAACCAGATCTGGGTGAGCTGGTCTGTCTGTGAAGGGCAGTGTTGTGGCAAGGTACTACTTGGGTTCCCCGCTTCTGCTATGTTAATTAGGTTGCAGTGCTGATATGTCATGTTATTGCCAGTCATGGGATGGCCTTGAGGATCTGTACRCAGCAGTTTGCTGCATGGTGCAGGCCAGTCTCCAGTGGATTTACCTTTTGCTGAAAGTCCTTTTCCTCTGCTGGCATCTGGACTGGGTCAGTCCTGGGGCTTGCATTCTTGTGGGGAATGTGAGACCAGGAGAGCAGCATCCACAGGGTGGAACACAGAATTTCTTTTAATTGGCCATGAGGTTTTGGCCTTGGCTTTATGATCCATCCCTGAAGTGTGGAGTGCTTGGGGACAAAATTATGATTTAAATTCTTAGCTAAATTCTTTCCTCGAAGTAGTGCTTTCTCAGTCCAGTTGTCTTCAGGAGAGCTGCTAAAGAGGGCAGTGCTTCTGTTGCACAAGTAAAGGCTATAACAATAGTACTGCCTTCTGCTTTTGATAGTGTGAGGAGAAGGAAAAGGAAGCCAGCGTAGAAATTGCCCAGGGCAAAAGTCAAACCTGAGGGCTCTGTGGCAGGTAATCAGGCAGGATGTACTCCAGCTGCTTACGCTCTGTTTTCYGGCTTTGACTGTTCAAGTTTCTTCAGGCTGCCGGTCTCCGTAGTGCTGGGTTTAGAAGCTGAATATGCTCATCGCACGAGTGGGACTGATCAGACCTCGCAGAACTAATGCGGCATCTCTAACTGCTTGCCTTTCTGCGGTGTCGTGGAGCCGAATGAATCGAGGGTGGGTGGTCTGAGAAAGCTGCCCGTTCCCTGTGCCGGGGAGAAGGCAGCCGGAGCTGGGAAGGATATCGAGAGCGTTGCTGACACCTTGCTGGTTGCCTGTGTGTGACTGTTGTAAAACGCTTCCTCTGCTTTCTCATCTGCTTGCTCTACCTGTTCCTTTTTGAGTTACAGTAACAATTAAGAAGTGCTGTTTTGAGAGTACACGCTAGCAAGTGGCAAAAAATGACCTGATYGGGGAGAACTGTTACGTGTCAGAAAAGAGTTCTAGTAAGTGTTTATAGCCTTTGGTARTTCTGTAGCCTGATATCCTCTTTTACAACTGTGAATCAATACTGAACAGCATGATTCATACACAGATCATCATTCACATAGAGATAGTGAATGAGACACTGTCCGCTGAAGACAAGCAACATGGTAGAAGATGGGAATGAGCACCTCAAAAGAGGATGGACATCTTTGGCTTTGTGGCAGTTGGATTCCCCCCCCCCCCATTAGCTCTCTATTTCTACGTACCTCTGAGGCATTAACATCTTAACAAGCAAATCTGGATTTGGTGTTTCAGTCCCTCAGTGTACATCTTGTACCCAACTGGCCCATTAGCATAATGCAACAAGTCTTTTTAGACTTGGAGCATTAATAATTGGAGAGGGAGGAGGGAGAGGAGGGGAGCTGTGGCAAAACCAAGCCTGCCAGTGAGTCACAAATGTCTGAAGTGCAGAAATGTCTGTTCCACTTACCGGTAATTGGGCATACGGGCTTTCTGCGTTAGGTCAGATGCAGCCCATAAGGTCTATTCAAAGCATGCCTATGCAATTTTTTTTTGTGATGTGTTGCCTTTGATCCAAGGATTTCAAAGTGGCATTGATTCACCTTCCCTGTGGGGTGTGCAGTATCCACTCATGCTGATTGAAGGCTCTTCAGCACTTCAGGATGAAGTCAGGATCTCCTCCTGGAGCTGCAGAACAGATTTGGGATCTGGACACTGAGTGTTGTCTGAGCATCAGCCACAGTATAGGAACTGGCTCTGGTTGGGGAAGGGGGGAAGCTGGAGCTTGGAGTCTCTAGCTCCTAGCAAGGGAGTTAACCTAAGCAGCACAGTCACTTGCTGCTCTTAAGCTCTGAAGGTAGTGCGTGCTGGACCAGTGGGACAGGGCTCACTGTTACCTGCTACCAGTGCAGCCTTGAGACCAGTGATACCTGGCCAAATTCCCTGCTATGTGGAGARAGAGGTCTGTGACCTGATTCTCCCTTCTCCCCCTCCCTGAGGAGCCATGCATGCTGAGCTCTGGAGTCAGGTACTGGCAGCAGCCCAGCAGCTGCTTGGGGGGAAAGCACTACCTTGCCTGACCCTTGGTGAGCTGCTAGCCAGTCTTGCCTCTGCTGCTTTGCTGAAGCAGCCATCTGCTGCCTCCCTGTGGGAGGCTTCTCCTYGCTGCCGGAGCAGGGAGCACGTTTAGGAAAAGCAGGGTCACTTTCTCTTTTCCAGGGTAGAATCTGGCTTGGTCATTAGCTTCCTAACTTGTACTTGCTAAGCTTGCTTGGCATCTGGGGGCTCTTACTTGTTTCCTCTTTGAGAAGGTCAGTGAGTTTGGGTGAGAGGGCAGGATATCTCTTCAGGATAGTCTTAGTGTCTGTGTTCAAGTTGTTGCTGGCTACACAGAGTGCTCTGTGCATATCATCTTCCTGTAATGCTGTATCCTCTGGCAGATGAGAGAAGATTCCTATCTGGAGCCCTGGGACAGAGCTACAGCACAAGGGCTTGCTGTTGTGCGGGCCACAGTGGTGATAGCTGCACGGCCTTGTGCTGTGCAGCTTATGTGATTTCTCTAGRTAGAGGTGGCATTGAAAGATTGACTGAGCAGTTAACCATCTGGAGGGTTTCTCAGACTCAGGGGGTTCACTTTCTTCCAATTAATGCTTATGCTGGAAAGTACTCTTGAGGAAAGAATGACTTGGCCTCCTGACACTGCARTCCTCTCCCTTCATGTGCTTTCTGGGTGTTTCTCGGGTGGCACTAGGTACAGAGAGATTGTTCCCTCCTTACTTTTGCTTGGGAACTGATCTCTTCCGTATCTTCATATCTTTCTTTAGATGACCTGGAAGCTTTTGACAAACACTTTGCACAAATGTCTCCTGTGGCTGCCTTTTAGTAGATTATCCAGAACTGCGATGTGCGGTGTGATAAAATGCAGAATGCCTCTGGGACAGTGGCTGTGAGGTTCTTGCTGAGTTGATGCAAAAAAAAGTACTACTAACAACATGGCTTGCCCCTCAACTTGCATTGAACTTCAAAGGAGCTCCAGTGGTAGGTCCCRTTGTCAGCTAACTGGTGTTATGGGCTCTGTGTAGGTATCCATCCAGCACTTGTCATCTGCTCGAGCTGTGATTTGAGCCCAACATCTGAACAGAGAGTGAAATTTCATCTATTTTTGATGGGGACACCGCACAAAGCTGTTTCTTCTCAAGAAGCAATTTGGTTGAGGCGTGTTGGTTATGTTTGTGCTGGAGCATTCAAACCACTTGCTCAAATACCAGCAATGCAGCCTTTGGGTAGGCTTCCAGATGACATTGCCTGAAGCACTAAAGGGGTGCTAGACTCTTATGTTTCTCTGCTCTTCTTTAGCCAGCCTACAGGTTTTCCAGGAAATGTTGTATAGCTTTTGCATCTGCAGTCATCTCCCTAGATTTGGCATTAGTGAACTGGAGCCACTTCCTATTTGATGARGACTTTGTCTTAATAAATGACATGAAGTCATTAGAGGGCATATCTATGACCATTCTCTGTACTTTTCAGCCAAAATTCATGAATTGTAGAGCCTCTGTATATAAACTTCCCATGGCAATGTCGGTGCTGCTGCATACAAGGCTTATATGAGTAGGGGATGTCTAGTGGCATATCRTTAGTAAGAGAACCCATACTGGCAATTTTACACTTGCCTGTACCAAAGGACTTTGGTTTCCTTTTTTTCCTTTTTACAGCAGTTCTTCATCTCTGCTCAGATATCAGGATCAAAAAACCTCAAATACTTTTCCTTTGCATCACTGCTTGTGTGGGATTGTGCTCTCAACTTAGCCCTTCCCTGAAGTATTGCATGCCTGCAGGACTGTGTGGGTATTTGTTCTGAAGTAGTGCTTTTCTCTTGGGTACATCGTGTGTGTTTGGTGAAGTTTTGCTTTGAATTGCATGGATATTGCAGGCATCCACCTTGCGGCTGGCCATGGACATGTCAGTGTGAAACTCGTCTGTCCATTGTGCAAACTTAGTAGCCGTGGCTGTCTAGGTAGCTTGGGCTCCTCGGTATCTGTGGTTACTATCCAGTAAGCTGCAGTCCTCTTGGATGGAGACCAAGGCTGTTACCTTGGGAAGGTGACACTGCTTGAAGCAGTATGTGGCAACAGTTCTTTCGTAGAAAGCTTCCTAGCCGTGCCACGTAGTTAAGATCGGGTTATCTGAAAGCTGTTTGCTCCGCACTCTTGCCAGTCTCTTGCAGTCAGATACAGACCTCGTGCTGCCCTTGGTTCCAGGCAGCACTGGAAAGCAGGGAGCTTATGCTCGTGAAGCTAGTGCCCCGTAAAGACAAGCTGGTTTTGAGTCATAGAGAGTGACTGACATTCCTTGCCTATATATCTCCATATTACACAGTGTGGTATTAGAGTAAAATGTTTCATTGTAGAACTGCTGCTCTGCTGCTGTTTGTCGAGTCTCCCCTGATACCACAGTGTAGGCCAGAAACTGCTATTTATATAGTATGTTTGTTGAATTAATGCTCTCCCTTGCCAGCCCATATCCCGAATTCCATGAGGCAGGTTGAGTGACTGCTCCTCCTCGGACTTCTAGTTGGGACTGCTCTTGTCTGCCAAGCGACTCTGCCAAGTTGAGGGTAGCTACGATCGGTTCTTGCTGCGTTTGGCACTTCGTGTGGTGTGCAGTCTTTCAGGTAGCCGTTTAATAATATGCTGTGTAAGATGGTGGGAGTCTTTTGGAAAATGTCTAGGCCAGTTTCTAGTTTCAGCTGAAAGCTGAAGGTGCATGAACCTGCTCAGCTGTTTCTTCTGACCAGCAAAAGCACAGAAACCAAATCCTTGTAGATCAAGATGGCCACCCAGAACAGGAGGCTCAACTGCCAGCCGTAACAAAAACCATCCACGGGGTGTAGTTGGCAGCTTATTTTGAATGTAATACACTGCTTGCCTTGTGCACTCGCCTTCTGTTGTGGTGGTTTCCTCATGCTGAACCATAAAATGCAAGCACAGTAAGCCACCACTCCTGGTGCCAAACGTGGATTGGGACTCAGCACAGGAATCAAACTGATTTAAGTGCTTCTGAAGAGAACCCAAAATGTACTTGCTCTTGGTCTTAAATACCACAGCTGTTGTAAGGCACAGTGAGACCTTGAAGAATGATACCTATTAGGAAGTGCAGAAAGACTTTTACAGGGAAAAACAAGCTGTTTGGATGCCCTAGTACCTGCTTATAAGGAATATTGGCAAGACTTGCTCAATTTTCACTTCACCTTTTCCAGGCTTGATTACAAATGATTCAACRCTGCACATACTGCCACTCACTGTGACAACTTGTTCACATTTGCCATTAGGCCTCTCTGCAACTTGCAACACTTTGTTTTGTGGTACAGTTGTCTGAAATTCAAAGTGTAGTAATGCTGATGTTTTAATAATAGAACAGAAGAGACTGTCCTACCCACAAACCTAAATTTTCTAAGGAACTTGCTGTCTTGGGAGAACAAGACGTGCTTGCTTTTTCTTTCCTCCTGCTTCCTCCAGACCACTCTTTGTGGTAGTTTGTAGGAGCAGGGTTGGAGCCCCCTATAGTGGTTTAGGAGAGGATTCGGAGCCCTGATCTTCTCTGCTGTTCTGGCATGGAGCTCTAATGCTGGTAACTTCCTGGCCACACTAAATCTGAGCTAATTGCCTGTTACCGGCAGGGCTGGTGCRGTGTGGTTAGTAACCACAGAACCCAGCAAGTTTAGTGTTTCTACCTTTGCAGTGGTTGGCACGCAACTGCTCCCTTGTTTCTTTGCAGTATGTGGACAGGTGCCCTTAATGCTTTTAACTGCTTTGTCCTTCAGCTCCTTGTGCAGTGGCACATTTTGTGCTGTTCTGTGGTCTGGGATGCCAGTTTCTTACTAAGCAAACATTTCGGAGCATTTCAGATCCTGATGCACGTACTTACATTACAATGGCAGCTATTTGGCTGCGGTGCAGACACTCCCTAGCCCAGAATAGGGACAGCAACTGTCTCTAGCTGCTTGAAACTTCCTGGCTCAGTTTAGTCTGGAAGCATTAGCTTCCAGCTGATCTAGTGTAATTTGTCTTGGGTGCATTAAAACTAGGGGGGAACCTCTTAGCATTGCTGCCTCCTTAAAATAAGAAGCCTGCTGAGTAGGATATAATCTGAACTGCTTCAGATCTGTCCTTCCTGGAGGAGCACTGGGGAAGATAGAGGGGGAACCAGCTCATAGCCTGTTTGATCCTGAGCTGCCAGTACGAGCGCTTTGAGCACTTCCCTTAATCTAGATTGATTACTTAATTGTGCACTCTAACAATTTCATAATGAAGTTTTATCTGGCAGCGTGCTTGCTGTGGGATTCGTAGTTGGCAAGGGCTGGCCAGGCAGTGAGTGTCCCGTGTACTTCATGTACAGCCGAGCTTGCTTGTTGTAGAAGTCTGCCGTTTGGAAAGGCTCCTTTCTTGAGGTCGTAGTCAGCGTGATTTCCTGTACATCGTTCCCAGAGTAAATGTAATCTAGAACACAGTGCACAGCTGATCTAGCGGAGGAGGAGGAGGAGGCGGCATGGGATTTGCGGAAATACCGGTCTCTCGTTGTTCAGGCACAGTGGCTACAGAGACRGACAGGAACCCTAGAGATTGTATTGATATGCAGAGTACACCAGTTCTTTCTCTATGCTTTTTTGAACTGCAGCTTTCTTAGAAACTGTCTTTGCACTTTGGCTCACTGAGTCTGACAGATGCAACGACAGGTTTGCAGACCTTGCCATCCAGCAGTAAGGTCACATACAGGTACAAGCTTGCTTTGAGAGGGGGAGACCACTCCTCCGAGGTAGGTTAACAAGGTCTTAGGGCTGCGTGACATCTGCAAGGTGTCTGCAGCCATCTTAATTGTTTGCATGCACATTCGCTTGAGCTGGTGTCGTGTTGGTCTTGGCCTGTCTGGGCTGTGATCTCATTTAGCGATCAGATGCTGAAAGTGTGCTAATTTAAGGAAGAGAGAGATGAGTAAAGAGCAGTGGGTGCTGAATGTTACCTTCAATTAGCTGGCTTCCTAATGAACTGTTCTGGGTGGATTAATCGTACCCAGCAGGCGGCAGCAGCATGCTGGCAGGGGCTGCCCCCCCTTGACGGCGCTGGGTGCCCAGGGGCCTCCGGGTGAGCAGGCGAGCTGACTCCTTGTGCGTCAGGCTCCTGTGGCGTGCTGTGTTGCACGGTACTCTGGCTGGCACTRCTCTCGTGACAAACTGCCTGTCTGCTATTTTATTGGATTCTGCAGGAATCGGTTAGTGCCTGAAACAGCTGAGTAAATAGTGACAGAAGTGTGTCACATCCAGAAAATGCACTTGATGTCGCTAATGGAAGGTGCTTCTGGCTATATAACCAGGCTGCAATTCGCTGAAGGGTTGGACCAAGTGTGATTTTATGCTGCGTTGCACTCTAGTTTGAGAGTTGTATAATACATATATTCTCTCCCACTTGGAGATCCCTTTTCATTTGTGTGTTGCAGTAGTAGATCACAAGGGTTTGTGGAGTCCACTGTATTACTTTGGGTAGGGTGCTGCCGTGTTGCTAAGGAACTGTGACTTGACTGGCACAYGTGACTGCCTTCTAGATAAGATGCTGTGGGTAATATAAATAATTGCAAGTTACAGTGCTCTCCAAGGTGTGGTGTGGCGTAATCCAGATAGCTCCCAGTAAATAGAACTGCTTTTTAGCCAGCAACTTTGCTGATGCCCCTCTCGGTCTGGCCAGTGGTTTTGGGGCAGCACAACATAAAGAACGGGAGGTCACAGAGGGCCACCCCAAGATTTTTAGGGGTGTCTTGCATTTAAAAACAAGATAGATGCACTTTTAGGACAAGTGCTTTCTTGCTGAAGAATTGTTCTTGTTCTAGTGAGGGCACAACTGGATTTCCTCATTGCTGTTCCCATGAGACTCCTCTACCTTGCTATCTGCTCTTTCCCAATTTGGTATCTTCAGTAGAGGAGAAGCTGTATGGAATCCCTTCCTAGCAGGAGAGCCACGCAGTGCCCAAGGGGCATAGCCGACCCATCTCCCGCCTGCCAGGTGGGGTAGGAATGCCCTTAATTCCTGTGGCAGATCATCTTCTACAAAGAGCACAGTCTGCAGAGCTTTCTAATCTCTGGGAAGCCGGAGAATCTCTCCTTTCAGAGAAAGGAATGAACTGCGTGAGCTTACCTCAAGAGTGCTACTTTCAGCAAAGTCGGGAAGAGCTGCTTTCATTCTGATCAGCCTCTTACTCAAAGGAGCCTGCTGGGAATGACAGGCCATTATATCTCCCCTAAGGCTTGTGCCATTCACTGGGGTAGCTAACTACTTTAATTGAGTGGCGCGTGGAGTATTCTTGGCTGGTGTGACCTGGAAGTCTGTGATAGCTGTCAGCGTGGCTCAGAGCTCCTTCTGGGAATAATGCGTGCAAGTGTCTCTCTGCGACTTTCTTGATTAGTGTTGGGGGGGGGAAATCTTGAAAATTAAAACCAATTAGTTGTCTTTAAGGTCAGGGACTTATTTGACCTACCAGCATCCATTTCAACTTGGCCTGAATTGAAGATCTTGAAGAGGGCTGTACGACTTCTGTAAAGAGGCTAATGAAGTGATGCTTTTTAAAGCACTTCCCTGCTGTCTCTRTAGCCCAAACACTTTAGGCAGGACACTAGTGCATGACAGGCTGAAACGGCAGCAGGCAGGTACTGTGGTAGTCTTGTCCTACAGTAAGAAATGTAAAAAAGCAAACCCATTTTTTTAATGGCTGAGAAAGCACCTTTTCATTGGTGATCTAAGCCAAAATCCTGAACAGAGCCTTTCTCTTTCCCATAGAGCTTAGCTGGTTTGCCCTTGAGAGGGCTAGAGGACATGATGAAGCATTTGTTTTATGCCATCACCCTACTTGTGAAGCATGAAATCTGGGTCAAATTTGGGGCAGCAGTGAAGACATCTGAGTAATTTTATGGCAAACAGGAGGTCCCTGATAGAAGGTGGATGGGGACTTTCTTGTATGTGTTTGGGTGTGTTTTTTTTTTTTTTTTGGGGGGAGCAGGGGTGGATAGAATTGACCCACCAGGCTCTTTGTGGATTAAGACTCTGTGGGAACCACCCCAAGGCTGTAGGATAAAGGAATATCAAACTTATTTTTTACTTAACCAGGTCTGTGGTTTGTGGGATCTTATCTCCTGTGTCTGTGCCTGGGGTTGGTGCTCYTGAACTTGCAGTCATGTACTTAAGCCAGGTTTATTTAAAACATCTGGCAGAGTTGTTGAGCTTCTCTGTAAGGCAAAGTGCTAGTAGAAAGTAGAAGAGACCAGCTACTGCAGAAAGATCCTTCCAGTTCAGTTTTTTGTATTAATTGGAGGTGAACWAAGTGTTAAAACTACGCTCGGGCTGGCTACTAGTGCTCCAGCTGTCTGAGAACAAATGGAATGGGCTTAAAAATGGCCCTAAAGTATGTGGCTGCATTGTTTTAAATTACCTCTGCTGGGGCCTGCTTACTTGCCTTTTAGCTTGCAGCTCTTAGCCTGTAAATGTGATCTTTTTTCTAGAGTAGAATTTCACCCAGATTAGGCGAACAGCTTGGTAGCGACCAACCCGAATGCTTGGTTATGGAGTCAGAATCCTCTGAAGAGCTTGTTTCCTTTTCTTTTCTCACCCAGTTATTGCCCAGCAGAAAGAGAATTACACTGAAAACAACGAAGTGAAGCATCCATTGGGGTGGGAGGGAGGAGAGGCAACTGTTGGTGTGGACTGTTGTATGAATACACTTGTTGCTTTGGCTGGTGGCTGCTCACAACTCCTCTTTTTCTCCTTTCTCAGCAATGGTACCAGCATGATATCGTTGATCATTCCCCCCAAAGACCAGATTTCGCGAGTCGCAAAAATGTTAGCGGATGAATTTGGCACCGCCTCCAACATTAAGTCCCGAGTGAATCGCCTTTCAGTACTGGGAGCCATTACATCTGTACAGCAAAGACTCAAACTCTATAACAAAGGTAATTTCTAGCTTGTGTGGGTGCTGGCAAGTTTCCCTTACTTGGAGGCATCCTTAAGTTCCTGTCTTAAGCAGTTTTCTGCTAATCAAATCTGTTGGCCTGTGCAGCTGTTCTGCACTGATGTTTCAGGTATGTTGCCTGTGGATGACTACTTCAGGGATAGCCCTTGGGACTAGGATACTCCGTGTCTGTGATAAACAGGCTCATGATTCTGTCCTTAGCAATGCTGGCTCTTCTAAACTTGGTCAGCCTTGAGACCTGTTCCGTTACAATTCATCGCATTAAACTAGCGGTTTCTCATTCAAATTGGCATATGTCTAGAGGAACCTTACGTGCAAATGTGATAGCATGTGACTATGATCATTTTGGGAGGGAATAGACCCAGGCCATTTAAGATGAGTRCAGGAAAAGGGTTCACTGCTACTGTTTTTCCTTCAGCATGTGACCTTCACTGAGATGGTCTGTCTGTAAACTGCTGTGTAAGAGCTGGGAAAGTGTCATGGGGATATTCAGCTCGTTTGCAGATTCTACAAGCTTGCAGGCTCATAGGTTTAACGGGTTTAACTTTCTATCAGTGCTACATTGGGTTACCTTTGGTTTCCTGCTTTAAGCTGTTCAGTACAGGGGCACTATCTCAGAGTTGGGATTAGTTTGTTTTTCATTGTGGAGACCTGGGAAGGATTGACAGGGCAGAGAAAGTAAAGAACATGGGAATTTCAATTTCAATCCTGTCTTAAGTCTCAAATCCTGGTAGTTAGCTTTTGATGGATATGACTTGCAATATTTCTCGGTGATCTAAAATTGCATTGTGTCCTTTATAGTACCTCCAAATGGTCTGGTTGTTTACTGTGGAACAATTGTGACAGAAGAAGGAAAAGAGAAGAAAGTCAACATTGACTTCGAACCTTTCAAACCAATCAACACATCATTGTATTTGTGTGACAACAAATTCCACACAGAGGTAAGAAGTCTCCTTATTGTCTGCTGGTCTTGCGGTAGTCAAAGTCAAACTTCTTTGCTAGACTTACTGAAACAGTTCTTAGTTTGCTTGAGTCCACAGTCTCTAGAACAGCAGGCTTCAATTAAGGGATCCTGCTGGTGAAGCCCCTGGATGACTTGTGACTGGCCAGTATTCAGAAATGTGTGAGATTTGCTGAAAGGCACTGTGAGTTGAGATACTGTCCAGCTCCTGCTATAGCTGATTTCATGGCCCAGCTGGTAACTGCTGAGTTGGTGTAACCCACAGACATGAGCTTGTCTCTGTAATTGGCGGCAGGTTTTTTTCTTAATCTTAGAGGCCCACAGATCTTATTCCAAGCTATGCCTTAAAGTAATGCCAAGAAAATATTAATGTTACCAGTCTTGATACCAGATGTGTTACCTGAGACTCTTGATAAAGACCTGGCGTGTGCCTAATTTATCTAGGGTAAGGTGGGGTTATTTTTATCCAGCATCTAATTGCAGGATCTACTTATCTTAGTTAAATGAACAGTTTTGAGACATATTTCAATTGATGTGGATTACAGTAGTCCTTTTGTTTGCATGAAGTCACTTTGTTGCATCTAGGTCTGTTTTGGCTCTGTTGCAGGTGCAGAGGTCTCTCTTTGTAGTAGATGTTTGACTACATTTCACATCCATGACGTTCACTACAGTAAATGCGTGACTGAGGCTTAACTGCCTCACGTTTGAAGTGTGGGCTTGACGCAGCCTTCAGTGATGTAGTTCTACTTGTTTGTTTGGATTTTTGGAGACCTAATCCATGGTTTCATTTTGGAGACCTAATCCTGGGTTTCAAAGGGCAGGAGTAGAAGCAGAAAGGGATGTTTGTTCCACAGGTGTGAGGTATCTTCCTATTATTCTGTCTCCCCACCAAGGATGAAATCCCAGTGCATCCTTGACCTACTGGGAGTGCCTGAAACTGGGAGCAGCCTCTACCTACCTAGAGGTATAGCTCCTGAAAGCTCTGCTGAGCCCGTATGTGTGTGGGCAAGTGAAAGCAAGAGGTATACAAGGGAATTCAGGAGAGAGAGGTGCAACTCCAAAGGAGCTGTTTGTTCCTGCAGTTGTTGCCAGTGGGTGGATGGCAGTAGGTTGCCTTCTGTCCTACCAGGAAAGGGATTAATTTGGTCTTGGCTGCAGCTCCTGCTCCAGGGCACTGATTCTATACAAAAAGAAGCTGCTGCGGGCTGCTCCCAGGAGGCAGCTGTAAACGCACTCTTGCTGATAGGTAGCGTTGCTCAGCAAGAGTTGCAATAACTTGAGAGGGATTTGTGGTAATGGCTACTRCTGATAATGTGACTTACCAGTAGCACCTTTCTCCATGAGCTGTGTGCTCTCCTCTCTCTTTTGGATATGTTCTTAGTTTACTTGATATTGTCTGCACTGCAGAATCAAATCAGGCTGTAAAAGTGTACTGTATATTATCTCAAGCAATGAGAAGATGTTAGCACTGGAGTCCTCATTTGTCTGTTACTATCTCATTTGCTTGTAGTGGTTCCCAGTATGCAGCTAGGACTTGAGATGGGGCCTCTAGCTTGGTAATACCAACAGATTTCATATGAAAGTGAGGACATTTAAAGGAGCGGAGAAAGGATGTGATCCTCTACTTTAGGCTGAATCTGGAGAGAAGAAACTCAACGCAGGCTGATAGACCAAAATATAAAAGCAATAGACCCTTGTACACTTGACAGGTAGAACAGTGGAATTGCTGACATAGAACTAATGAAGGGGAAATTGAGGATCACTGATCATTGGATACTTAAATAAGAGCGAATCAAGAACATGAGAGCTGTAATCATTTGTTGCCTGGCAATGATATCTGATAAGATTTCCTGTAGATATTTTATTGCATGTGTGAAACTGAAGTAACTTCCCAAGAGGGATATGAGCCCTGATGTGTTTCTGAAGGGTAGGATTTACAATGACTTATTTTGATGCCTTGGCTTGAGCATTCATACCAGTTGCACAATTTGCTTGGCCCTGTCCCAGTTAAATAGATTGTAATGTAATATGCCACTTCATTCTCTCATTCATCCCACTGCTGAGGAATTAATACAAAATATTTATTTTGGCCAGTAGATTCTATTAAACCTCAGTGTCTGTTTCTTTTAAGCTTGAAAGCCATAGACTTGGTAGTGTGGATTTTGAATAAAGATGACTGTCTTACTCTTTCCATTCAGTCCGGTAATCATGGAGGCAGTTAAAGGTCCTGTGGTGTAAACCAACACCATCACTCTCTGTGTTGAACCAGTGACTTAAAACTATCTTAACAAACTTGACAAATCTTCCACCCTGCTAATCGTTGTTTGCCACTCTGGTTATAACCTCAGAAAGAGGATTCTTGCTGTCATGTTTCATTGGGCGTGTGTAGGTGAACAGCAGTGTGAGGTTGCAGAACATTGGCCTGCCACTAAGAGCTGCCAGAGCTCCCTCTAAAGGACAGGTGTAGAATTGGGGTACCAGGCAATGTCCCCTAACACCAGAACGGGCTCTGGGCAGGAAATGGTAATCAGTCTCAAATGTGTTGCGCGGTGACCCTTTAAGTAATCTTCTGTCTCTTCCCCAAACTCCAAATGATGAAAGCAGCAACTGGACAAAAGATATCTAGAGCCCTTGATAGCGAGCAGTCTTTTAATTTTTAGCCAGCTCGAACCACCTTATGGAATGAGTTTAGCCTTCTTTGAAGAGAGGGTAGTTGAAGGATAACTGCTTTTTCCAGCAAATGTTATAGCTGTCTCCTCTATAGCCAGTTACTCACAGGACAGTTTTAATTCTGCTTTGTAAGGCTGAATTTGTCATAGCCCTGGGGGAATTCATCCTTCTGCCTTTGGGACTTTCTGAAGTCAGTAAGCATAGCAAAATGGTATTTGTGATAGTTGGCAAGTGCGAAGTCGGGCTATATTGGTGCTTTGTAGAATAAAACCTGACTGACAAATAGCCTGATCAGTGGGTTAAGCAAGTTCTGATTCTTCTGGCTGGAATGCTAGGAAAACTACTGTTCCAGTTTTGCCAACTGGAGAGGTGATGCATTTCACTTTGTATTTTCCAGAGCCACTCTTTAGGGTTTTGCATTACACCTGCTGGTGATGAGCTGGTAATGCTGGGAAAAGAGCTATCGAGCTTAAGTGTTAGTTTCCTTTGGGCTCTTGGCAGCACTGTGAGAGACAGGTACTCTTGACTCCTGCTGCTTTTACTTTATTGGTAAAAACAGCAATAATCACCTCCTGCATTAAACTTTCTTGAGGTTTATTGTCCTTCGTAGTCTTTCGGAATGCGATAAACTTGAAAAAATAAATTTGGTCTTTCTGAACCTTGATAAACTAACGCTTACTGCTGACAACATTGTTTCTGTTGCAGGCTCTTACAGCGCTGCTTTCTGACGACAGCAAGTTTGGCTTTATTGTAATAGATGGTAGCGGTGCACTCTTTGGAACGCTTCAAGGAAACACAAGAGAAGTCCTGCACAAATTCACTGTGGATCTTCCAAAGAAGCATGGTAACACATTAGTGACTCTCTAAACTGTTTGCAGCAGCAGATGATAGGATGGGGTGTGGGGGAAGAAGAGCAGAAAACTTCAGCTGTAGGTGTTTAACCATACTCAATTCCTTACTCCCCTGAAGTCCGCCAGCAAAGCCTCATAGTTTGAGTCTTGTGACAAGATTAATTGAATTAATATAATATGCAGTTGATCTTAAAGTGGCACTTTTTCCTTGACCCACTTGACCCTTTGTTTGCTTTTGGAACAAACTTTAGTAAAGATTACTAGCACAAGTAGTAATACCACTTGGTAGTGTCCTTAAATTTTTCATCTCATGGTGTTGCAAGGAACAGGTTCTTGCTTTTCACTGTGGTTTGCATGCAAGAAGCACAGAAGCTTAATGGAACAAGTAAAGCTCTAGTTCCATTATATGATGCTGTATTGTATATTGAATTCAGAGAATTGCCTGTTAGCTACTCCYGTTTTACCATCCTTCTCTGATGTAGATTGGGATGGGACAAAATGAAATAGGAATGTCTCCCCAGTAAGCTAAGCCTAGCAGTGTCTGTGCTGGAATACACTGCATCAGCAAGAAAGGTATGTGAGGCAGTGTAATAAAGGAAATGGCATTTAATGAAGGTACAGGGTATAAAAATTCTGAGTGTCTGTGCACATTTTCTATAGAGGGCTATAGTGAGTCTTTGAAAAACATATTTCCCTCTGTGGGATGCGTGGGGAAAAGTCTCTTGCTGTGAATGAGCACACTCTATTCACTTGCTGTTTCAACTGAATGCCCCTAGCTCTGCTTGTGGCAAACTAATTCAGAAGACTGCATCTGCCCTTGGCTTCAGTTACTGAAGGCCCAGTTGGGACCATGTACTAATAACCTCCTAGAAATGAAATGACTTCCAAATTGCTGCCTCACATCTGTTCTTTCTTAAAGGTAGAGGAGGTCAATCTGCCTTGCGTTTTGCTCGTTTGAGAATGGAGAAACGACACAACTATGTAAGGAAGGTAGCAGAGACGGCTGTGCAGCTGTTCATTTCCGGTGACAAGGTGAACGTGGCTGGTCTCGTTTTAGCTGGATCAGCTGACTTCAAAACTGAATTAAGTCAATCTGACATGTTTGATCAGGTGAGTGCCCTTTTCTGAACAAAGCCCAATTTTTTAAGCTGTCAGTAGTAATGTGGTGATATTAGCAGTAGCTCTGATATTAGATACATCTGAAGAGGAGTGTAAACTTGCTGTCTTAAGTGATTTGATCAAAATATAAAGTCTGATATATTCTAAAGAGGCCTCCCTTTCCTAGTACCTTCCAGCAAGGAGGTAAGATCTCATTTTTCTTAGTAACACTGTTACTAAGAAATCTGTCCTCCCTGGTTTAGAATTGGCATTTGTGTTCTTTGTGTTCCAAAATCTAAAGTAGAGGCTTTAGTAGAATTAAACTCCACTAAACCTAATCTGTCTGGCCCTGTTGCCTGAATGTTGTGCTTCAATATTAAGCATTCATAGGTCCCTCTGACTYGGAACCTGTGCTTGCAAGTGAAGTAAAATAGATTAATGCTGAGACTCTTGCCAGGTGCTTATTCTTGTGGGGGTTAAGTAGTTTTATGGCAGTGCTATGTAATAGACTGGCTAACCTTGTTTCTTTTCATGTTTAGCGGTTGCAATCCAAAGTGCTCAAACTAGTTGATATTTCATATGGAGGAGAAAATGGATTTAATCAAGCAATTGAATTGTCAACTGAGGTCCTCTCCAATGTGAAATTCATTCAAGAGAAGAAACTAATAGGTATATGACTGCATGTTTAGCTTTCTCCTGAACCAAATACTCTTGATCAAGCACATTAATCTTCCTTTAGACCTTCTGGTAGTGCCTCTGTGTGCTAGCTCAGTCCTGCAATGATTTCAGAGTTGAACAGAATAGAACTTCTAGTGATACTTTCTGTTCTCCAGACACCTTCTCAATTGCTGCAGGACTTAGTGGGACATTAAGGAGTCTTTTTTTCACCAGACTCCTCTGATCCTGTTTAGCCTTTCATCAGATTGCCTTGGTTTCAGGCCATCTGGTGAAACTGGGGTGGGAAGAGAGGAAATGTCTCCTCGGATTCCTTGCATTTCAGCAAGATACTAGTTAAGATTTTCTTTGTTTTAAGATGGCAATAGAAATTATCCCTTGTCTGAGTTTTAGCAGCCGCATGTTGCCACTAATATGAAAACAGAGCAAGGGGGCAATAGTAACAATAGCTACCTTACACTGAAGAAGGGAATAAAGGTAAATAGTGACTGCTTGTTGATTAGTCCAATGATTGYTGCATAGCTAAGTTAAACTTCTAAATGAAATGAGATCCCTGACAGGCAGTGTTTGATAGTCCTGACTTTTCCAGCAGTGAATCCTCTGAATTACGTGCTTTGATATGTTGTCAGATCCCTTGTTCCCTTCAGTAACATTGCAGTCTCCCTTTTCTGTTTTTTTTTTGTTGTTGTTGTTGRTTTGGTTTGTTTTTTTTCATTCAAATTAGGCTTGTTAAAATCCAGGTGGCCTGATCTGTGTTCATGACAATCTGTTTCTTTGTACCCTGACTGCAGGACGATACTTCGATGAAATCAGCCAGGACACGGGGAAGTACTGTTTTGGTGTTGAAGATACACTAAAAGCTTTGGAAATGGGAGCGGTAGAGATACTGATAGTCTATGAAAATCTGGATATCATGAGATACGTTCTGCACTGCCAAGGCACAGAGGGTACGTGGTGCTTCTGTGAGACTGAAAGGCCTCTGAGGGGATTAACATCTAAGCCATCTCAACTGGATAGATTACTCTGGGGGAACTGCCTAAGTAGATCTGTAAGGACTTCATCAAGGAGATGTTGTATAGGCAAGTCACTAACTTGCAGCTTCCCTGCTTCTCTGGGGGAACTAGCAAGCTTCCCCTGYGGAGAAGGAATTGCAGTGCTGGAGTGGCGGTTTGTTGCAAAGCTAGCATCAAACCTGCCGTTCAGTTGTGTCCCTGTAAATGTGACACTAGTGCATCTGAGGGGGGACTGACTTGACTCTACTGGCCAGAAGCAAAACTCTTACTGGCCCTACATAGCCTTATTTCACCTTTTGTTTTGGGTTTTTTGGTTTGGAGGGGGAGGGGGGTTGTTGCACAGTACAGTTATTCTTTTCCTGTGTGCCCAGTTCAGTTTCCCATATTCCCATAGAGCTTCAGCTATAAAGGAAGGCAGTGTCAATGACCAAACCCTCTGAGCTGTAATTACTGGTTGTCCTCAGTCTCCTGCTGTTTTTAACCCACTTCTGGCAGTCTTGTCCAACCTAATACTGTTCTTTTTTTTTCCCCCCTTCTCAGAGGAGAAGATCCTGTATTTGACACCAGAGCAAGAGAAAGATAAGTCCCACTTCACAGACAAAGAGGTATTTCAGCTTTGGGGTTTGTAGATTCGTTCTCAGTGTGCTGGTGCAGCACTCTGAGCTTAGGTTGTTGCAAACATGTGAGCATGATGACCTTTCTCTCACTCAGATGAGACTCTGAGAGCACTCTGTGGCTTCYGCTCACGTTCAGCGTACCCCCTGGATCCTAGCCTTGCTTTTCTCTAATTTTTCTTGCTGCTGGTTCTGAGGTCATATAAATGAGTTGAAGTGACAGCAAGAAAGGGGTCTTTGACCACCATCAAACTGCCCACTAGAGGAGTTTGGTATCCACTATGCATCCTGCAGGCTAAGGTCCCAAACCATTACTTCCAGCTGTTTGTGTGTTGATTCTGTCGGTGCAAGAGACTGTGAGGATCGAAACCATTACACAGKTTTAAGTGAAAGGAAGCATTTGTTTCTAGATATTTGAAGTGTGGATCTGTCATCCACTGCTTAAGGGTTTCTTGCCTGTAAAGGTCAGAGAACCCTGACAGGGCAATTCTGCATTACTTTTACTGCAGTGTAAGCTGAGCAAAAGTTTGCGCCTTACAAAAAGGTGGGAGAGCTCTGCCTAATGTTATGACCGCTAGAGTAGCCGTTTCCAGCTGCTGCTCTTCCTGACAGAGTAATTGCCAGTTCCTTCTGTGCCCAGAAGGATCACAGTGTTACCTGCTGGGATGTAGTGTTTCTATGCTAATAATCGCCTTGACCTCTTACTGCTAAATCTCTGCCTCTTGCCTCTGTATTTGCTTGGATCGGTGTTTCCCAGAGTAAAGTGTCCAGTTAGATGAGTGTCGATGGAGTGTTTGTGGGGTACAAAGTAATATCTAAAGAAACAGTGAAAACTAAAGGGTGTGGCATGAAGTGACAGCTGAGCAGAACAGCAAATAAGGCTATTTTCTCTCCTGCACTAAACTCCATAGTATGGAAGCCCAAAACAAGACCTGTCAACACCTTAGTTTCTTAGCACCAGGAGTCCTGTGCTTGTGCCAGCACTTGTCTGATACGAATGTATCAGGAATGCCTACCACCTGGACCCTGGCAAGCGTGTCAGATTGCTCCAGCCTGCAAAGCATGAAGGGAGGTGTCTCTGTCTTGTGACAGAAAAGACACTGTTGGTGTCCATTAAGCCAAAGACAACTTTTGGTGTGAGTTTTCTCAATAACTAACATGCAATGACTGTAACATCGTTTGTTTTTCAAATGTCTACATAGACTGGCCAAGAACATGAACTGATAGAAAGTATGCCCCTTCTGGAGTGGTTTGCAAACAACTACAAGAAATTTGGAGCAACATTGGAAATTGTTACAGACAAATCACAGGAAGGATCCCAATTTGTGAAAGGATTTGGAGGAATCGGAGGTAAACTGCAAGAGAAAAACATGCATTTTTTTCTAACAGTTGGTTTGATTAAACTAGTGCTAACACAAGCAGAGAACCAGACAAATCTGACTCCTACTAGTCACGATACCTGTGTAAGAAATTACTGTGTTCAGCAGGAGTCTCCAGGTGAATTATGGGGGAACCACATTCAGCAGGATGACTCTGCATGTTAGGTAGCTGTCACTGAGACTGGGCTTCCCAGATCCTTTTGTCCTTCAGAGGGCACAGAGGACAGACTGTCCTTCTTTCCAGCTGCTGAATTTCAAAAGGGCCTTGAACTGCCTGCTCTGTCTCTCCACAGTTGTTTTGTGGAATATTTTGCTATGTAGAAATGGTGTATGACACACACTAGCCTAACTTCTGAAGCAACTGGATATCTGTTGCTTGTCCTTCAGAGTCTCTCCATACTACTTCTACCCCCACACCCTGTTTTCCGCTTCTTTTCAGAACAAAGTATTTTAGCCCAACTTCGTAGAGAAGTGAGGCTTCTGAAATCATTCAGTCCTTCTCTTGAACTCGCTGGGCAATATCAGCCAAGTCTGACAGAGGCGCAGATAATTGTTTCCTCAGTTTGACAAAAATCGGTATCAGGGTAGAGCAAAGACACTCACCACAAACCCTTTTCTCCCCAGACAAATGATCCCATAACAATGCCATTGCTTATTTACTGAAAAGCCAACTGCTGCCAGACATTCGGCATCTCTAACTCTGGATTAGCTGAACATTTACTGTGTCTAGTTTGATGGAYGTAAAATAGAGGTGAATTATTGTGGAAAGTTATAGGGGGCAGAGGACACCAATCAGTAGGAAACGAGCTTGAATAGTTTGGCTACATGTGGAACAAAAGGTTTCTATGTTTTCAGGGTTTAGACTTCCAGGAGCCCTTCTTAATCTGCCAGATCCGACCTCTTTGCCTGGTGGGATTGTTCGCTACCATGCTCCAGTCCCTGTAGTCTTAAAAGGCTATACTTGAATACACTTCACCTAAGCAAATGTTCCCAGGGATAAAGGCTTCCCAGAATCCTGGCTTGGGGTGGGGGAAAAGAGTCCATGAAGATAGCCACTGAGCACTGCTTGTATTCCCTTGAAAAAGCTTATTTCAATGTCAGCTGCCCTCCGAATTTAGATGTTCGGCCTTAAAGTGGAGCTACTGCTTAGTCTGAGCAATTATATCGGGACAGATGATCTGTTCCTGGTATAACCTTTTTGGAGATACAGTGTTCCTAGAATAGGCTCAGCTTTGCCAGCAGAAAGCTACCCTACGCTGGACAGGAAGGTGTTTATCCCTTTGGGGAATAAATTATCAGGCCCACATGGATGTGGGAATTTCATATAGCTGGGTGTCTGCTGTCAACCAGCGTAGTTTGAGCCCATCTTGCAAACCAAGTGGTAAGTCAGCTTCTGAAAACTTAACTGAGGAGCAGCTGACTTGCAGAGACTTCGGTGTGTTTGTGTGAGGGCTCAGTAATCTGCTTTGAGTGCCTTTTTAGCTCTCTGAATTTTGAAGAAGCTAAAGTGTTTTGTTTTTACTAGGTATCTTGCGGTACCGAGTGGACTTCCAGGGAATGGAATACCAAGGAGGAGACGATGAATTTTTTGACCTTGATGACTACTAGGTAGTCGACCTGGGTCCGGCAAAACGTGCCTCGCCCCTCCAGCATCCAACCCAAGGAGCAAACTCATGGTGGAAAACACAACAGATCCCTGCCTTAGAATTGGAACATTTCCAGAACTTGATCCACAAGCATTGGATTTAAAAAAGCAAAACCCTACACTTTGATTTGTCATAGTGTCAGTACAGCAGCAAACTACTAAGTTCCTATATGCCACTTTGGACTAATTTAAAAAGAATCCCGGTTTTTACTTTTACTCAATGGTGAAATTGGTTGCTCTTGTATTTTATGAAAATGATTTTTTTAACCTTCATGATACATTAACTGCTGTAAACCTCTTCCTTCAAAAATTAATAGAAGTAAGATCCTACTGGTTTGTTTCTTTTTACTTTGATTGGAGAAATCAATTGCTGCATTTTGCAGCGACCTGACCCATTTACATGGCATTCTCAGCTTAGACTGCAGAAGAAGAAACGTAATGAAATTGGAGCCATTCATTCTCTTCGAAAGAGTGAGAAGGCACTTATCTAGAGTGCTAGCTTACGAGGTGTGGCTTGCAAATTCAGATGGTTTGGGGAGGCTTACCAGCCAAATGTACTTTAATCTATTTGCAGAAGCACTGCTCTTACAGACTAGGAAATGCACTTCATTGATTGCAATGAAAATGCTGCTGAAGTCTTAGGCTTAATTTGGATTTGAGCGGTGCAGCCTTCAGTGTTTTTTTTTTTTTTCTTTTCCCCTGGTCTTTACAAAAATAAACATGCAATTTAAGTGAAGTAAGGTACACTTTGCTTTGTTTTGTTCCTCAGTAAGTTTTTCTTTTTTGCTTTAGGACTGCGTAAGGTTTCCTTGATTATGTGAATTTGATTGAACCCACAGTTCTTTAATGGAAGCGGGTATTTTACAGGAATAACTAACGAGTGGAGTCCTTGACTGAAGCCTTAGTACTGGCGCATTTGGAGTGTTTAATACTAAATACGTTGAACATTAGCGCAACCCACTGGGACATCCATTTCCCAGCACTAAGGAAGTCTGTCATATTGGCTCAACAAGTGTCCTGTAAATCTGATGCTGAACTCTAATGCACCCTAAATGGGTTAAAACTTCTGGTGGCATCAAGACTCAAGAAAGCTTTTTGTCATGCCTGCTATATAGAATGCATTGCAAACTACTAGAAATGGCGAAGGGTTTTTCAGATGGTCTTGCAGGCAGAGGGTAAAGTTAACATTGGCACGAAGTAATGCATGAATCTTGCTTCTTTTTCTGGGTTATTGGGTTCTCTGATGGGCACGTTGACAGCTTAGTGTCTGGTAGTTCTGTTCTTCACCAGCTCTGTCTCTCCTGGTGCATCAGTCAAAAGCAGCTTCTGTTTCCAAGTTGCATACCTGCCTATCTTTCCAATAATCCTGTTTCACTTGAATGGAGGGGGAGCTTGTCTTAAAACTTCTGCCACACTGTACTTTGAGGTCCAAAATTACTGTCATTGTGAGCAATATAATTTGTAACCCTGGTTTCTAACCTGGCAGATGGCTTTGCTGTCATTCTCACATCGAAGCTGGAATCTCTCATAGAAGGTGACTGGGTCTGCCATAGACTTGCACAAACCCAAGCTTGAGCAAGTTTGTGGTCTTCAAAGCGGTATGTTCTGGATTTTGCCATTGTAAATGGGTCTAATGTGACATGACAAGACCAGAAAAATTGGATGTAAATTTACATTTTTGAATATACTGCTTGTTGTTTCACATGATACATTAGGGTATGCAGCTCCTTTTTGTAGTTTTTATTTTTACTATTTAAGTTTGGAAATGATGCCAAATTTTTGTATTTCTTTAATCAATGTGTTCTCTTCAGTGATATATATTGCATTATATATTGATGTGTATATCAATATATACTGATATGTATTACACTTACACATGCAAACACATTAAACGGGGGTGAAAAATCCTAGCCTTCGCATACTATATAGCCTCTGCAGAGAGATCCCAAGCAGTGATATCTTGGTGTTGTGATGTACAGAAATGGAGAAGAGTATTAAACCATATTTAAGAATATAGTATGGACTCCTGATTTATTTATCTTTTTCTAGTCCAGGAAAGACCTGCTTTACCCAGTCCTGTGCCAGCAAGGCTTCAAATCAGTGCTTGAGTTGTAAGGTGGCTGTTCCATAGCTGATCTTGGGAACGTCTTGTTTCCTCATCCTGCTGARCTGCTCTTTTAAGGTGTAGCAGAAATCTAACTTCAGAGGTTTAAAAGCGGGAGGGGGAGGGAGCCCGATAGATTTAAACAGCTTCATGCTGTGAGTGTTAGCTAAGGTGGTCTTCTGAACAACTGAGAAAGCTGGAGAACTATCTTGCAGATGCAGAAACCTGCCCCTAATATTCCATGCACAGAACATCTGGGCCTTTTCCAAAGGCCTCCGTTACCCTGTCTCTTAGTGCAAGACAAATCCGGATCAGAACTGGACTCGCTGTGTCGGCCCACCTGCTCCAGTTTGCTTCCCGTATCCAAAATGGATGTATTGATGTTTTTCCCAGAGAGGACCTGCCTGCTTTGTTGGCTGGGAAGACGGTGTGTGAAAGACGTGTGTGTAATATCAGCTTTAACTCTCCTTTCAGCTGCTCTCGTCTGCCCTCCCCCTCTCCTGCCACAGTATGGATGTGATCCATATAGCTGCTCTGGCTGTTCCTGCCGTTACGTATATAGGCTAGTACTGCAACAGGCCTTTCTCCAGCTGAGCTGCCTTGGGGGAGCTTGAGGTGGACTTCCAGTTTGTGTTTGATCTGCATTGTAGCAYGTGGGAGAACATGGCCCTTGGTTCCTGCGTGCCTGGATCCTGGAGGCTGTGGAGAGATGGCATCTCTTGGGATAGAAATAAGTGATGCACAAAAGTGCTCTGCTGCCTGCACCTCGGGATGTCTGTGAGCTCTAAGTACAGAAATCTGATCGCCATTCAAATCATGGTGCAGACTAAAGCATCAAGCTGAGATCAGTGCAAAATAAAAAGAAAGCCCATCGGTCAGTGCACACTGCAGGAGCTACTGCTTGCAGAAAGCTGCTGGCTCTTACTCACCAGTAGGTGTAATCAGGCATGTGGATGTACATTTTTCTCAAAAAAAAAAAAAAAAAACTTAATTAACCCTTAACTGTCAGTAACAAAAGGCTGGTTTGTGCTTTCCGGTTTTGCATTCCAAGGAACGGGGGAGCAGCAAAGCTTGGCTGTTTCAGAGGGATGCCTGAGAGCTGACAGTGTCTCAGATGCTCTGCTCCGGACGTGCTGGGAAGCTGCTGTTTCCTCCTGTGCTGATCTGCTCGGCTGGTTCTCATGTTTCTCCCCTTCACGTTTCAGTGAAGAAAACATACCTGTGCATAGTCTGCAGAGCAGCTGTAGGACTGTGTGCTGGGGTCCCTTCTGCGTAGGCATCTGGTGCCTTCCAGCTGGCTAACTGCAAAGGTACTTGGAAAAGGTCACTGGGTCCCCTTAACCCTTCAGGAAACTGCTGTAGGCTTTGCAGGTCTGCTTTTGTCCTGTTTGCATGCGTCGGTGTCATTGCTGAGATTGTCACGTATCTGAAGGTGCTGATTTACGGTCCTCCTATTTTATCTCAAATATTGCTAAGTGCTGTGGTCCCGGGTCGGCTGGCTGGCGCGCGGGTTCTGCTCGGCGTGTGACAAAAGCACGCCGTGGCGCGCTCTCCTCTGGGAGACCTTGCGGCCTTCAGCAGGCTCGCTCGGTTGCTGCAGCGTTTAATTTGTGGAATGGGCAGCAGTTGGAAAAGGAGTTACGTGGGGCCAAGTTTGCGTGCTTTCAGACTAGAACGAGCAGAGAATTCAAGTTCGTATTTAAAAGCTAGACAGGATGGTTTTCATCGTGTCTGGCATCCTGTAGGCCATTAACTAATTATTTTCCCGTGAGGGATCCAGTCTTGATTTGATGGACTCGAGAGAAGGATGAATAGGAAGCGTCGTTCTCAGTATGTCACGTGGAGCCGCTTCCTTCTGTGCGTCTCGCAGAGAGGTTTAAATGCCCCCTCAGGACGCTCTGCACTGAGGCCCGAGATGTGGAGTCCTGCTCTCGCCTGCCGTTTCGCCCGCACCGCTCTGCAGCTGGGCTTGGAAGAAGCGTGCCTTCGGGCACGTACCACCTGAGCAATTTGCTAAGGGTCTCGCACGAGTAGCTGTTATAGTGGACCATCAGCTTCTGCTCGCTGTCTGAACACATTCCCATCACGAGAAAGGGCTTCAGCTCTTCCAAGCGCTTAAGTGCGTGCGTGTTCAGCGCTCAGTAATACCGGCTGAATTTTGTTCTGTGTACAGTGAGTCCGCAGCGCTCGTCCCCTGGTTCAGTTTTAAGTTGGCCCCACGTGTTCAGGGATTCGGACAACGCTCCTTTTAAATACTACTTTTTGTACAGCTGTAATGAAAGACAGGATTTGCCCTTTGTAACTTGTTATTTCGGGAGCTGGAGCCCGGCCTGCGCCGTTGCTGCTGGCAGCCTGYGAGTGCCGTCGCAGCGGCGAGCTGAGCCCGGCCGGGGCGGCTGAACGGCGACTTGGGAATTTCGCTGCGCTATATTTAGTCAGCTGGTGAAAAATTGCACTTCCAACACTTTTGAATCCTTGTCAGTGCTTAAACAGTCAAAGGGCAAATCCTGACTCGGCACCAACGAGGGGGGGCTGAGCAAAGCCTCAGCCCCCAGCGCCGCAGGCGAGAGGCGCGAAGGAGGCGGCGCGTTGAGCCCGAGCTCCGGGCAGCTCGGCGAGGGGGCAGGGGAGACGCCTCGGCTCCCTGCAGCGGGGACCGACGGACCCGGCCCCGCGGGGCGGCTTGTCGCCGTCCTGCCTTGGGCTCCACGGGGCAGCGAGTTTCCCCGTGCCGGCGCTGAAGCCGCGTAGCTCCGTGCAAGCTGGGACCCGGAGGGCAAAGACACGCCGGAGAGAGCAGCCCCCGAAGCTGCCTGTGCCCGAGCTCCGGCTGCTGGATCCCGGTTTGTCCCGCGCCGCCTTGCTGCGATCGCCCCCGTGGCTGCGGGGAAACCCGGTTTCTAACCCGCGGCTTCTCCTTCTCGGCGCCAGGGCGGGAGGTCGCTCCGAGCCGCCGCTTCGCCCGCTTGACGGCCGCGTCGCTGCTCCGGCACGGCGAGCCCCCTCTCCGGCAGCGGGATGCTCCGGCCAAATCGCTCGGCCTCGGTGCTCCCCGCCGCGTGCCAGAGGCTCCCGGGCGGCTGCTTCGGGCGGCTGCTTCGGGCCGCCCTTCCCCGGCGCTCCGGCTCCAGGCCCGGCGGTTGGAGGAGGAAGGTCTTCGCCTGGGCTCGCTCGCGGCTCCCTCCGTGTCGGCGAGATTCCTGCTGGGCTTCAGCGACCCGAGAGCTGCTCCGCGCGTTGCCCGGGCTCCGGCGGCTCCTCGAAGGTAGGACTACGCCGAGAATAGCCGCTCCTGGCGGCGAGGGGACGCGTAGCGGTGCTGGGTGCGCGGGGGCGTGCGGCCGCCAGCGAGCCGGGCGCGGAGGGGGAGAGGGAAACCGCGGCCGAGCGGCGGCCGTAGGTCGGGGCATAGTCGTGCGCTGACCCTTTCGGGGGCCCGAAGCACCGCGGGGGCGTGAGGAGGGCTCCAAGGGGGGATGTCGCTCCATGGTGTTTGGTCCGGGGAAGAACTTGGAGCTGCGTCCGGAGGATGCGTCTGCTGGGTTTGAGTTCGGGCCGCAGGGGCCGAGGGCAGCTCCAGAGCAATGCTCCCGTGCAAAGGCGGCAGAGCTCAAAAAGCGAAGAGAAGCCGAAAATAAACACAGATTAAGACCCACCAAGGGGCTGGGGCTTTTCTTTTCGCTCACAAAACTGAGCGGCGGTTTAACCCGCTGCCGCCCTGGGGCTATGAACGGAGACCTTGCGCGGGAATTGCTTTTGCCCTCCTGCTGCCGGAGGGCCGGAGCTGCTCGGAGGCGCCGCGGAGCCCTGCCAGCCCCCTCCTGCCTCCAGCGCCTTCTCGCCCCCAGTCTCTGGCCTCGGGGGCGTCTCGCCAGCGGCAGGACTCCGGCTTCCCCAGCGCCGCCGCCTGCGCTACGGGGCGCAGGGCAAACGCCTTCATCCGCGGGAGCTGCCGTCTTGCGCTTGCGTCGGAGCTTTTACTGTGCGTAAATAGGAAACGCGTCTTAGGTGCAGGGGCAAAAACTTATTGCTAGATCAGGTCTGATCAAAATATAACAAATGTACTATTACACTTGCAGGCCAAAGTATCCAGGTAGTGTTAAATGCCATTAATAGCACAATCAAGGCTGTTTTACGCAGGCTTTCCGGCACCCGCCTCCGTTCCCGGTGTCCCGCTCGCCCTCCCGGCCAGCAGCCACCTCCCGCGGGCCGGCGCTACCCCGGCTGCTCCGTGTCCATGGCGGGGGCCTTCRAACGGGCTCATGGTCTGCAAATTCAATTATATCGTGGGGACTTAGTCTCGTTAGCCCTTCGCTGTATATGAGCTTGTTCTTCAGGGCGACGACCACCCGATTGCACAAAGCTGAGCCAAAGCTAAGAGCGGCGTTAGGCAGCCGACGGTTAGGGGCTTTGCCGTCGCAGCTAGGACGGCTCAGGCGATAGTCGTTTGACCCCTGGGCAAGATGCTGTTACAGTAAAAACCACGGTAAAACAAGCCGAGGCCAAGACAAGTCCTTAGCGTAGCGGCGGTCGGCTAATAGCGACAGCAACGGCCTGTTCGCTGTGCTACGGGGCTCCGGTATCGCCTCTCTTAACAGCAAWACCCTCAGGCTGATTTTTAGCAGAGAAGGTTTATTTCTATTTTCAGGCAGTGAAGTGGCAGCAAGAGGGAGGCTGTTACGCCAGGCGAGGGGAGGAAAAACCCTTTGGCGGAAAGGCCGCACCTGAGAGCACAGGTGAGACATCTCGTAACCGCGCAGCAGCCCCTGGCTCACRCGTTAAAATCTGGGGGTTTTGTACTGCTCGTGGGTTTCGTTCTCTCYGCCCAGAACAAGATGACAATACATTTCAATTCCTTAAGCATCCGAAACGCGCCAAAGGCATCGACAGAAGCTAAAGACGTGGCTGGAATAGCTCGGCGGCGAGGCTGCAGGGAGCGCGCGCCGGTGAGCGCGGCGCCGAGCACGTTGCAGACCTCCGCGGCGGGAGGCGAGCGGCTGGAGCGGGGCCTTGTTCGGCGGGGGAGCGCCGGGGCCCCGCAGCAGCGCTTCCGCCTCCCCGAGGTGGCTGCGGACGCTGCCCATAACCCCTGGGAGAGGTCAGAGCCCTTCGGGGCGGCGGGGACGCAGGCGCCACCGGCCTGGAAGCGCCGGGCTGCACAGCGGCTCTGACGAACCGGATCAGGTTCGTTTGGGCGCTGTTTTCTTACTAACCCAAGGCTGACRCCCTCCGAAGGACTCCCGGCCCCCGAACTGGTTTGCAGATCCCCTTCTGAGCTGGACGGGCTGAAATTTCTCCGTCGTGTGCATGTGGCAGCAAGGTTCGTCCCCTGCTCAGCACCGGGGCAGCCCTACCGGGGGGGTTATATTAAATATAATATAGCAGCCTTCCCCCGCTCGTGGCTGAAAGCAGCAGCCGCGTGCGCCCTGCGCACGGTCGCACCTCGGGGATGGTTTCTGCTTGCTGCTGGGGACCCGAAGCCGGGCGGGGTGAACCTGAGCAGGACGAGGAAGGCGGCACGTCCGCGAGGCAGTGCCGGGGACAGCGTCGTCCGGGGGAGCCGGCGGCAGAGGTCAGGGCTTGCGCTGCCTTTCGGCAGGGCGTCCCCTGGCTCCCCGATCCGCAGACCGCAAAATAGCGCCCCGTGTCGTAACGCGGGACCCGCAGCCTGGGAGCTGCCTCGCTTCCCGYGGGTGGGTTTCCTTGTCCTTTCTGCGTTCGCTATCTCCAAGTCTTTATCAAACCAACAAAGCGGCTGGAAAGAGAAACCGGGACGCCGGGCACGGGTCCTGAGCCGGCAGGCTCTCCCGGAGCGCCGGCAGGATGCCCCGCGACCCGCCGCGGCCGGGCACCGCGGCAAGCTTGAGCGCCGGGGCTGCGGCCGGATTTCGGACACTCCCGATCCTGCCTTGCGGAGATCAGGAAACTCTCAGACAGCCGGTTGCGGCTAATTTTCTGCCGAGCTCGGGCRTTGCAGGGTTTGTGCCGCTCAGGTCCGGCGTTGCTTTGCTCCCCCCCGGCTAAGCTCTCTCTGAACCTCGCTGTTTTACGTATCGCAGGAGAGCTGCGGGAGGAGCCGCTGCTCTCC
>NW_020448085.1:348330-353198 GCF_003343035.1 Apteryx rowi
TTTTTTTTGGTTCTTTAAGAAATCAAACCCAGTGCCATCACTTTTTGGATACAAAGTATTTCTCTGAAGTGGGAACAAATATTTTCGTACTTCAGGTGTACTTTTGTCCCTGCCCTAACAAGAGCRTGTATTTATATCCTGCTCTTACCAGCTGTAAGGTAAGTAGTTACTTTTCCAGCAGAGGCATTTGAAATGTATCTGCCCTTGCTTCCTTGCGCTGTAACTCGTTCCTGGCCGTTGAGTCGTCTCTGATCCCTGTCCGAGCGGCCAATGAACCAGCACAAGATCACAGGATCAAGGTTTGAGTGGGTAGAAGACATTAGGCCGGGGATTTCAAGAAGGCACCYGAACTGTAGGAGATCTTTACCCACTGCATTTCATTTGAGCGTTTAGCACCCAGCTAAATTCCATAGAAAATCCCAGGGTTAGGATTTTTGCTGCTACTTGTTTCTTATTTTTGCCATTTTCTCCGTGGTCCGATGCGAAGCTGCCTGCAGCCCGTGGTGTGAGCAGGGGCAGCTTTCCTCCGGCCGGCCGGTCCGTCCTTCCCTTCGGGTCCCCAGCAGCCTGCCTGGGCGGCGCCTGTGTCCGACCGTCTTCCTTTTATCGCGGTGCTGGGGGTGTCTGCACTCAAGTGGGATCCCCGAAATATGGGCAAAGCTAAAAGGACTGTCACCCTGTGAGGGGGCTGCTGGAGGCCGCAGAAAAACACCTTGCAGAAAAGTAAATCACATTATTACATGGAGAAGATTTGGGGACTAAAAAACCGGGTCATGTTCTAGCTGTATTTCTACACTCTGGGTCCTAAAACTTGTTTCCCCTCCCCTGGAGATCTCTGCTTGTCGGCGCACGAGCGCTCGCCGGCCTCTCGCTGGGGCGCGCGGTGGGGCCTTTGGGCYGTCGTGCCTCTCCTGGCACCAGAGAGGACGTCAACTCCCGGGGCGCCCGCTCGCGCAGCAGCTCGCGCGGGTTGGCCCGGGGCGGCGAGGAAACCCTCGCGCGTGCGCCCCGGCCCGCGCCGCCCACCCTCCTCCTGCGGCAACTTGCCCTCTCCGCGTGTCTTCCCGAAGGAGGCTGCAAAATGATCGTAATTAATAGTGTGGCCCACCGAAAAATTCCTGTTGGAAGAGCAAATCAGTATGTAACTCAGTGCATGTGCTCAATACGTTTTCCTGTGTTTTTAACACATTGGTTACCTTTGCTTAGATATCTTTAGGATGGCACCTACCTTAATTAAGACATATATATACACTTACTTCCTTGCTTTAATTGTCTTATTACCCTGGGGAGAGGGAAGGAGCCTGCAGCACAGTCCCCCGAGAGGTCTAGACATCTCTCGCTCGCATGATGACTTCCCTAATAAGGGAGTAACGCTTTCTCCCTTCAACCTTAGCTGATACCGCGGTTCAACAGGCTCTTCCAAAGGGTAAAACCAGGCTCTGCTGCCTCTCGGTCCTGCCCAAAGCTTCTTGTCCCGTTGCACAACACGAAGGTACCTTTGGTTCCCTCGCTCTGTGGCTGGGGCTTTCCCACTTCCCCATCCTCGCAGAAAAACTGGCAGAACTGGTTCTCTTAGGCTGAAACTAACCCACCGCCGGGCTGTGCTTCCACCTGAATAAGGTCATCATTAAAGTTTAATGACTAGCTTTGCTTCTGGTTTGCTGATCTGCAGATCTGTGACATAGATCTGTCAGCAAAATAGTGAGTTATACATATACTGAGGATGCATTGATACGGTGTCGTACTAACCAGAACTTAGAGCACACACACGCAGACGTGTTCCTCAGATTATTGTGGTAATAGCATTACTATATTAATAGAAACAAAGCACTCTGACTTTATTATAATTCAATGTTTTAATAGAATATTTTTGCATCTCAGACTAAATTTATCAAAAATCTGGTTCATCATCCATCTTATTACACCTTCCCTTGGACAAGTTTTTCAGTCTTGACCAGCTCTTGTTAATCACAAGTTGCTCAGAAACAATCTTACTTTAGTTTGCAGATACAGAAGACTGTGTATTATCTGGTCTTACTTTTCTAGGTGTTTAATGCTTTCCTTAATTATTTTCAACATTCTTCACAGTTCTTTCTTGCGTATCATAGCAATTGTTTTTTCTGTCCGTATGATTAAAAGATGTAGTTCTTTACTCAAGTTCCATCTGACATCTCATGCCACAGTTTCCAAGAACCAGGATTGTTTCTGTAGTGTTTGCTGCTGTAATGTGCTAACCATGCTGAYGTGCGGATTGTCAGTATTAGACCACAGGTTTACTTTTGCTTCAAATAAATGGAGCAATTTTTGCCTCTTGTGTTTGTTTCTTTTCATATAACTTGGACAATACTGTAATTGTCCATATTCAGAAAACTAGCCTGAATGTACAGTTGAACTTTGGAAAGTGCCTATGTAAAATGCCATCGTCTTGCTCAGCAAATCTGCGCCCTGTGTATATTTAGAACTAGACATGCTGATTTTTTACTTTGGTGGCACAAATAAATATCTGCTGGCTTGTTTGCTATCCAGAGTGAACATGTTGAAAGAGAGAGAGAGAGAGAGCAAAAAGCAAGCTGGATTTTGTTCCACCGTGTGTGTTGGAAGCAGATTCTCGGTGACATCTTTATAAACTTGCAGAGGTCAGTGGAGTTATATAACACATAACACTGAGTATAATTTGACCTGCAAGTCCTTAGTCATAGGTTGTGATGTAAAGGTGGAAAGAATTCAGCTCAGCTGTCAATCCGAGTTTCCAGGTTTGATGGAAAAAGCCCTGATATCTTTTTCACATGGAAATGGAGCGTGTCTGGATAGGGGTTAGCGGGCGCTCACGCTGCCTAAGCTGACTTCAGCAATGGTGCAAGAGCTGGGGCTTTGTAGTATCAATTAGAGGGGCTCTTGGGCGAGTGTCCAACGACGGCTGCATGTTTGGCACTCGCTTGGTCTCAATGAATGTAAAGGTGGCAGCTTTCAGGGCATATCAAAGTTTCACTTTCCTCCCCAAGGTAGTGGGCAGTGGCAGTTGTTTAGGGAGAGGGAGATCTGCTGGTCTTGGACTACATTTTTCAACTCTGTGAAAGGAGTGAAGACCTCACGATAAGTATTCTTTTAACATTTTTATGAATAAGATACATTTCTGTTGACATCAATGTACTGTAAAGCAGGATGCCTGTCAATAAGAAAGGATGTTGTGCCATTTCCATTTGTTCATATTCCATCTCTTGATAAGAAGTTTAAGTAGGTACCTCAGGAAAAAAAATGCTTGGCATGAAAGCTACTGAGTCCATTTCCATCCCAGGTGTATAGTCGCTAGTGCTACGCTGTTATACCAGATTGCTGCTTATGACATTTTTGCCTCCAGTTTCCAATGCYTACAAATGCATTCAGTCGCTGCTGTGTCATCAGTTTGCAGCCTGGGTGACCTTGGTAACCCAAAGCACCTGAGATCTCATTGTCGCTGTTCCTGTCCCCAGCCTCACTGCCACGCCGGCTGCCCCCCTGCAGCCGGTCTGGCCGTGCCCGGGCTGGGTCTGCCAGCCCCCCTCGCTGTGCCGGCGCCCGCAGAGGATGTCTGCGAGCAGACAGTCTGCGAACGGGAGACAGACCCTAGAGGTTTGGCTGCTGGAAATGCAGCTCAYTGCTCAGAGCGCAGGCTGCAATTAGTTGGACAGAAACGCATGTGCGACCACCTTATCCAAGTGTTTCCATGTTTCCTTGTAAATAGGCTGCATCTGTGCTGCTGCTTTTCAAGCTTTTGCATTCAGCCCTTTCTGTCTACATCTAAGCTAGACTGAGAGTTTTCTATGGCARGGACCATCTGTTTATTTTTCAAATGCTGTGCATGCTGTCGGTCAGCGTTCAGTAAATCACACCATTTAAGTATATCCGTGACTGCTTTGATCTTCATACTGGGTAGAGATAGCCCACCGAGAAGCTGGGGTGCAATGCAGACAGCACTAGGTCCTCCACTCGTCAAAGCGCTGACGCTCTCGCCCGACTCAGTTGCTAGCGATGTAAATTCTGAGGTGCGGGACTAGCTAGACTTGGACTGATTAAATAAACAGTGTTGCAAGACTGACGTGTGATTCTGTATATCATAATGCCTTCGCAGTTACGTTTGTCTTCAGGAGCTGATGCTTTTCATGGCTTCTAATTTCATTTCTTAACACTACTGGAAAAAACGTAGACCATTTCCTAGTTCAGAGGTTCTGTAAAACATTCCACTGATAACTTGCTGTGTATTTGTTGTTTTTATAGGGGAAAAAGTAAAAACAATACTTAAGGCATCAACAGCTCTTTAAGCAAAGAAAGTCCCCTTCCCCAACCTTAAGTTCAAACACAAGGACTCTGAAACGCACTGCAAGCTTGATTTAGAGCACTTTGAAGTCTCTAAGTCATAGCAAGCAATGCCTCCTTACCTGTTACACAGGGGAAAGAGGTTTCTTGTGTAAGTATTGCTCAAGGTACTGTTGTGTGCTCGAACCTCTTCTGATTTTTTTCAGCTGTTGGTTTGGACTAAGTGGGTGTTATCCAGCTCTACAAGGGGGAAAAACACTCGGTGGGGCATGCTGTAACAGTTTGTAACAGCTAGTTACAAAACCAACCAAACAAAATAACCCTCTTTACGAAAGTGTTACTACTAATAAATCGTGGTTGTGGAACGCTGATGCGACCCCGGTGGCGGTTCGCGGGCACTTAAGGCCGTGCCAGGCTTCGCCCCCCAGCGCGTCCCGCTTCGCCCGGCAGCTCAGGGCTCAGGCCCCTCYTCGGGCCTGCTGCGGGCCGGGCGGCCGCCGGCGCAGCGCCAGGGCCCTTCGCACCCCGGGCAGGCCCGAGGGGGCCGCCGGCCCGCTCCCGGGGAGCCGCGCGGC
>NW_020448085.1:354058-497541 GCF_003343035.1 Apteryx rowi
GGCGGCGGCCGGCGCGTGCTGCGGGCGCGGGGCTGCGGCGGGGCCGCCCTCGGCGTCGGCTTCCTTAAGCTCGCAGGCCGGAGGCTTTGGCTCCTCCGAGCGTGTCCTTGCCGCGGCCGCCGCTCTGCGCGGTGCTGTGCGCCTCCGCCGAGGTAACGTATGTTTTCCGGCAGCAGCTCCAGCAGTGAAGCTTTTACGAAATGCTCGATACGGCAAACGCAGTATTATCTAACTAAGCCTAAGTGGTGTATTTGTTATATCCCCTAATTAGCGTTTATGCCGCTAAATTCGGGTTAGTGGAGAGGTGGCCGGCTGGAAGCGGAAGAATGAGGAGGCTTTTTTTTTTTTTTTAAACGTAGGGAGAGCTTAGATCTCTGTAGCCAAATATTAGAGAGGAGTGTAGTTAGCTGCCTTCGGGGAAGAATAGAATTAAGTTTGGAACCGGRAGAAACTAGCAAGGATACTCATAAAAACACCTTCTGCTAGTTTATTTGTCAGAGCATAATTTACATACAAAATTCCATGCAGTACTGCAGAACGGTAAAATTCTAATATTGCTTTTGAGGCACTCTGAAGGTGTGTTGAGTTCAGTAGAGACATTAGAAGATTTTTTTTTCAGTCAATACAGTTTTTGTTAAACTACCTCATCTGAAAAACTTGAACTTTCTTTGAGTGCCTCCTCCTATTAAGAAGGAAAAATAATAATAATAAAGTTTTTTTTTTTTTTTTAAGTCGGGTATTCCTTTCATATTTGTTTCTGATCACTGAGATTCCTAGGTTAAAAGCTGCTCTTAATGAGCCTACTTTCTTGATCCCTATTGATTTAGTGATTTTGCACTTAAAAGTTGGTGTCATCAGAACTGTTTACATGTGAGGGGATTGCAGTGTTAAGAATAATGGCTGCTGATATCCGCGAAGGCATCTGTTACAGAACAAGTCGTTTACAGAAAAGATGTCTTTTAAATTTCAAATGTGTAAAGTGAGTTCTAGTGGCTTTTCTCCTACCTGTGATGGCGGGTTACTAATGCTTTTCAGCCTTGGGTTATATGAGGTGCTAAAATAGAATTTGAGGCTGGAAGGTGTATTTGTCATGCAATTTCCTTGCTTACCTTTTGTAACCACTCTCCATTTTTAGAAGTCTGTTCTATTTCTGACCGTATTGCTAACAAACAGAAACAAATGTAACTTTTAAATACTGATAATTCTTGTACCCTCTGTTCACAGCTGATCCTGGAGAATGTGTTAGCATAAAGACAAATACTGGGGTTGTTAAGATGATGTTTATTCTACAGAAGGAGGTTTAAGAAACATTTTTACCTCTTTCATAAGAAATTCATAAATATAAAATTTTAATAGGATGAATAATGGATTTTGTAGGTTTTCCGTAGAAAATGGTACTTTGTAACAATGTAGCTTGTAGTTGAATTTAATTTCCTTCTTAGTGAAGGCTTGCGTAGAAGCACTAGAGTTTATTTTAAATGTTCCACTAAATTCATTCAAAGTTATTTGTAAATGAAGACATGACCCAGGAAGGTTTTGCGCTCTTATGTGTTGTAGAAGGTGAGATTTTCTGGAAGAYTTGTTTAAATAAACAAAGCAGAAATCGAAGCAGTATTGATAGTGTGATTTCAGTATTATATGCAAACTCTTATATCAGTTGTTAATGTTAGTGGCAAACTTCCCTAAACCAGGGATGTTTTTAACAGGAAAGACTTCGGTGCTTTTGTGTTTAAGAATCTCTTCRTAAGAAAGAAGGTACAGAGGTTTGCTTACTAAAAGCTGGATGTTTTATGCATCTCTTTGATACAGAAGATTGTATTTTATGCACTTTTGGTACTCGATCACTTCCCCCCAATGCCAAGGGTGAATATCCAGTATATACAGGTGCAAATGTATGATGCAAAAGTTCTGAGGAGCAAACAATATAATTCTGAGTGACTGATAAACAAGAGGTAATGTGTCAACATGTTAATTACATGGGAGTTTCAGAACGTGATGTTCTAGCTCCAAACTGTTCCTTAGCTGGATAGATAATTTGCATTTATTTAAAGAAAAATCAGTGATGGAAATAATACCGTTCTATTTTTAGCTGGAATCTGAGTGAAATATTTTAAGGTTTCAGAGTGGCAACTTTCATTTGCCATATGAAGTTTCAGCTAGTGTTCTGAAGTCACTGTATTTTTTAGGAGGGCTTAAGATTTTAGATAACAGCTTAAGATTTTAGATATCTTCTCCTGGTTTTGTAAATCATGTCATCTAGCCTTTTTAATGTTGTTAGGGTTTTGATCTTTGCTGATGAGCAATTGATCTAGTTATGACACTTCATGGCTTTCATTTGCTTATGGTTTCTATCTCTATAGGCAAGATACCCATTGCCTGTAAAAGTGGCTTCAAGAAGCACGAGGCCTAGAAATATAACGCGTACGTTGACTGCAGGGGGTACAGATTTAGACTAACAGTGTCTCTGACAGGGTTGTCATTAGTTTAGATACCTTAGTACTTGCACAGTTTCGGTTAAATGCTTTGTGTGAGTGGACTAATTATTAGAAAATGAGTAGTAATGAAGTAATCCAGAACAGATGGAGGAGCAGCTGAAACGGTTGATAGGGCTCTTTCTTTCCCTGTTTTCATTTTCTTTGTGAAATTGGATAACTGCAACCTTTTTGCTCTTTTAAAGAATCAAACTTTTTTTTTCCTTAAGGTGAAGTGCCAACAACAATGATTTGCAAAAAAAAAAATTTTTAACCTACAAATTCTGTATTGTGGAAAAAATCTGTAATATTCAGTTGCATCCAATGCATTATATGTATTTGTCTTGGTAAAAACCTTGTGTTTTGCACTTTATTAGAAAACTTCACTGAACCATACATTTGTTTTACCAGCAGGCTTTTAAAGTAGGGGATTACTAGCATCTTAGTTTACACTAATGTGGTTGTGAATGAATACGTAAGTAAGGAAAATATGGTCCTTATAAACAGGATAAAAAGGTACRTGTTTATGGGATGAACTGTGCAGTGTGAGATATGGATAGTATAAAAACAAGTCTTTTCCTCTCAGCCTCTTGTGCCCACCAGACACCTATTGGACATGATTACTGAAGCAGGAAGCCAAGTGTGTGTTAAYATTCTCATTTACTGAGCTTATTATCATCTGTCTTTCTACTGTGTCCTTGATGTGCATGCTGTTCTACAAACACAGATCCCTGTGCTGCAGAGTTGGCAGTTTAAATTCAATATAATACTGCTCAGTGGTGGYAGCATGAAAGAGTTATGGAAAGACCATGCCTAGGAATAAAACTGACAAGCACTTGTTTACATTGTATTGTAATTTTTATTTAAATTTTATAAATTAAGTTAACTTATATTAAGTTTTTTTAATATATATATTTTATATATATATATGGAAAAAAGTCTTCCTAACGTACTACATTTACTCTCTGGAACAGCTGTCTCTCATGCRTGTCAAATGTTTAAGTTCCCCTTTGTAAATAATAAACAAAGAACTCTAATTGAGTATCTTACCAAAATTCTTTGTTTCTCTTGGTAGAACTTTGGTGTGAGCTGAGGGCCTTCAAATTTAAAAGGTAACAATCTCAGAATAAAGTGTTTCACGTAGAAATGCCTTAGCAGCAGCAGCTTCCTCAGTAAATCGTGCCAGTAGTACCTGGGGTTCCTTGGGTTACTGCAGGTGGAGATTTTGTCCCTGAACTATTTAAAGCCTTATAGCGCAAAATAAGTCCTAGCATTCTGCTTAGAAACTAGAATACAACTGCTGTGTATATCTCAGTAGTGTTACAATGTTCTCACTTTTTTTTTTCCTTTCTCTCAGTTGTTGCTAACCAAGCAGGCAGCTACATTTTTTTTCCAAATGTTCTTAGAGTAATTCTTCAAAGAGTTTACTTTTGTGGTGATAGAGATACAGATGGACAATGATCATATTTGCATCTGAAACAAGGGAGGTACTGTTCTAGCTCAAATATGACTGTGTTTTGTCAGTAGTTCTTAGTCAGAGTCTGAGAGTAGATGGAAAACTAGCAAGATGTTTGGAAACCCGTATGTTAACTAGTTGTTTGCTCTCCTGCTGTGACAAAGCACAACTGATTTTGCAGTTATCTTTTCTAACCTTCAGTAGCTAAATTAGCAGAGCTGAGAGCTGCATATCAGATGTKCAAATAGGCAGCCGATAGGATGCTGGATAGTTTCATGCAAAGGGGAAAAAGGCAAAATGACTAGAGTAGGTATCTAAAGAGGTGGTGGTTGGATGGCTGTTAGGAAGGTACAGAAGAGCCTTTGGGGCAGGGGATGTAAGATTTGTGCTGCTACAGGGACTGTCAGACTGACAGTCACACTTCAGAGTGCCTGTGAGAGGAAGGATGAGGATATAAAGCGAATGGATTGCTGCGACTTTGGCAGTGGTGCAGAAAAGGGGAAGGAAGAGCTTAAGAAAATGAATTAAACTAGACAACTGCGTTCGGAGCCAGCAGAATGGTGATGAAATGAGGGAAGTGGACAAAGAAGTGCGGAAAGCTATGCCTTTTGGGAAAGGGTTGGATGAAATAATAGAGCATGAGTGAGAAAATGGGACTGAGAAGGGATGTGGAGAATACAAAGATGCAGAACAGAGGTTACAAATTAAATTATCTGAAATACTGGCTTGTGATTATTATGGCAGCAGCCATCAGTTTATACAGATGAAGGAAAACTGCAGATGCTCCATTTGGAGGGAAAATTCTGAAACTAAATTGCCTTTAGTTGCGTAATGGAGGAAACTTATGGTTTCTTCATAAGACTAAAGGCTGGTGTTTCACCAAAGGCTTTTTAAATCTTGTTTGAGATACTGAGGTTCTTTGCCTCACAGTTCAGTTAAGTTTTCTCAGATTACTGATTATTCCAGCCTTTGCAACAATGCTGAGCAGGTAAGATGCAGCAAAGTCATCTTGTTGCCTGAAAAATACATATTAGCTTCCTGAGTTTGAGAGCTGCTGGATAGTTGCAGGGCAATGTGTTGCCTGTGAGCTCTGGTTTGGGACTGTAAGGTCCTGAATTGTGCTCATAAATCTAGTGTACAGGTGTCGCTGTGGAATGAGCTCACATCTCTGCAGGCACGCTGGTATGTGTACCAGCTGACCTCTCTAAAATGCTGTTGGGTTGGTTGCTCCTTTAAAAAGTTGTAAAATGCATGTGTGCCATTTCTGCGTTTCAGGCCGTGTTGACTGTGTACCCCTTAAGCAGGGCTGTGAATGTTGCTGAAAACTTGGGTCACTGATAAGCGTTGCACCAGCATCTTATCAAAATAAACTAACCCGACTTATAAGCTGTACCCTTAGAGAGACCAGGGAACATTATTTGAAGGATGGATGTATCTTTTCATTTCATGTGTGTTTTCCAAAACACCTTCACTGCTTGTCAAACCAACTTGATGTATGTCTTTTGGTGCATTACGTTTTATTGCTGTAGAGTTTAGAGGTCATTGTTGCTTGGGCATTTTCAGTTTCATCTTAGATCTTGCTCTGCTGCTTTGAGTGCTTGTGCAGTAGCACGAGCTTTATGGGTTTAAAATGAAATGGATGTTGCAGCAAATGTGCCAATGAGAAGAATGATGCGTGGGAGAGAATAAGAGACCGTGGTTGTAAGAGTGCTGCTCTGTGGCGAGTCATTTATTGAAGAGAAATGAGAATATTTACGGAGTGGTTTAAACTAATGCTGATTAATAACAATACTTACATTCTAGCTTTTGTTTTCTATGGTGATGTTTTCTTTACACTAATGCCACTGTTTATGTTGTTATATAATCTGATTTTTTCAGTTTGATTTTTGTGGTATTGATAGCACTCTGTTGTTCAGAGGAAATCCACTTCTGGAAAATCCCTTCCTTTCCCAGTTCATAGGTGTATTTAGGTCTCAACGGTGTGATGTTTGACAGCCTACTCCATTTTCCTATACTACTTTCCACATGTTTCCCAGTGTGAGTAGTGCATGACCAAAACCAGATAGTGCAAAAGTAACCCAATGCCTTTTGTGTTTTACTAACAAAAAGCACTGACACTTTTTGGAAACTTAATTTGCTTCTAATACAGGCTAAATTAACAATGGGAGCATTTGAAGACATGTTGTTTCTTCCCTGCTTTCTTAATCCAGGGCCCCTCAGGAAGTTGCATCCCTGTACTTCTGCCTACCCTGAGATACTGAAGCTTTCCCTGGGGCTCAAAGAGTAGTTCAGCTTCCCGGGCGCATTTTGTACTGATAGAGATATGAACTGTAAGATGTAGGTAGGCACCTGTTGCTAGGAATAGAGACCAATGCACTTTCTGTGTAAATTGGTAACAGCTGTTGGGGTCAATTTTTAGCTGTGGCAGAGTTGCAAAACTTTGTTCTTTCTGTCACTTAGAGAAGTAAGACAACTGCATATTCAGTCTTACAAATTATGTGGCTGTTTTGAGCTTAATATCGTTGAGTTCTTGAATATTGAATTTTGTTGCAAAATAAGTTGTGACAACTTCTGTTGTTAGTTTTTTCCTGAGGTGTAAGTTTGTATGTCGAGATGGCTTGCGTGGTGAGGCTTTGTTCAAAACTTTTAGCCCTTTAAGGCATGCCAATTTAAAGATTACAAACAAAAATGTATACTGCTTTTTGAAAGTCTCTATTCAGGATCTGTTTGCAAAATTTGCAAAAATTCCTAACTTAAAATTACAGCTTGTATTTGACAGAGATACTTTTAAGAAATTCTATCTGGGCAGCAAAGGACTAATCAGGGAAACTTGATATTCGAGTAGTCTCCATCACTCCCCTCCTTCTCAAGAGAAAAATCAGATCTGTGTTGTAACACTACCAAATAACTTTAAGGAATGCCTTCATGGTGAAGTGCCTCTCCTAACATCCCACCGACTCTGCGGTTACTTAGCAAATCGGTGCTTTTATATAATTTTGATAGTGGTCTTGTTACTGAGCTGTGTTGTAGTCTTACACTTCTGAGTCGTATACCTTGACATCTTATCGCTTTACTTGGCAGCCTTATAAATCATAGATTGGACATACCATCAAACTTGAGTGCTGCTTTGTCCTTGAAGTGTAGTTCTATAATAGACTATTAATTTACCATTGATAAGCAGAAAATTAGCACATGATTTAGATATTCCTTTCTTCAGGTAGCTGCGGACAGTCAGACACAGCTGTACTCACTGGCACAACTACTTGGCCCAGCTGCGAATAGGGGCAGTATCTTCTGTCCTTGGCCAAGCTGCTTGTGTTTCAATACTTGGGACGTTGCTGCGGAGGCTAAAAAATGCTTGATTTGTTTTCAGAAGAGGCTGGTGAGGAAAGGAGAAGCGTGAGAGAACGTGGTAGCGTATTCTTCTGTGGATATTGCAGCATTATGTTTGAGAGAATGGTGCTGCTGTTAGGGGAAAATATTTTTTGGGCTGTATATCAAACTTTTTGACGGCTCACAGTCTAGTCTCTCTGGGCTATGCTTCCATAATTAGTTCTGTTGGATGCATAGTAGGAGCTTTCTGCAGACTCCATCTTCTCTTAGCTGTTACTGTTAAAGTTACTTAAACTAATTTAGTCGTTTTACACTCTGAGCGTACTACTGACAGCACTGCATTAAGTCATTTTTCATCTTGATCAGAGAGTAAGGAATGACTTTTCCTATCTCAGTCAGGAATAGTATAGCTTATCTTGCTCTCTCCTATTTCTAGATTTTTTTCAGAGCCACAGTGACACTGAAAATTTATTGAATTTTGCTATCATTCAGATCATGTGTCTTGAAGGTTCCATCTTTGTGCTGCTGGTATGTAAGGGAAGTCAGATCATCCCGAGTCAGGAAAAAGGCAAATAATTGCAATAAAATGCTTTAGAGCATGTGTGTGGCAAAGTTAGCAGACCTGTACGCTTTGAAACTGTCTGGTTTGAAAGCCTGTATATTAACATCCTAGCGGTTCATGGAACGTGCTTGCGAAGTAGGAGCTGGTGGTTGAAGCTTTAGCGTACGCTTCGTGATTTGCCCTGTAGTTTCTTCTCCTCGGTCTTAATCTTTGCCAATTGAGCTGTTGCCCCTAAGCGTTACGGGTTGGTTGATTCGGGGCACGGGARAGGGCAATTTCTTGTCTGTAAATCAGTTTCTCTGTCTTAGATCCACCAATCCGGTGACCCCACTAATCTAGTTGCTACTGACCTGGTGAAGGTGGATAGGCTGCCTTGTCTCTCTAACAGCGTTAGGAATACGTAATTGGGAGTTCGTTCAAGAAAGAAGTAGATACACCAAGCTGAAGATGATTGGCTGCTCTCTTTTAACAGACCAGTCTGAGAAGGAAATCCCATTCGAATCCCCTTTCATTCTGGATTGGTGGATCTGAAGCCCAGAAACAAAGTTTCAGGTAAGAAGCCACCCTGTACTATATCTTGCTGCTTCCGCTTAGTTGAGTTTGTCCGCAAATTCAGTACCTTGCTTTAACTGCTTAATGTCCCCAAAATACTAGAACGCACAAAGTTAGCTGCTGATGTGAGTTTAAAGTAAGAAAGGGCAAATTCAGTAATACGTGTGTACTTTATTAGGAAATTGCAGGTCTGCTCTGAAAAATAGATCTAGGAACATATGGCGAACTTGTCTCCTGTGGAGCTAGAAAGCAGTATCTCCAGGTACAGGGGCACTCAGCAAATGGCTTAAAATTCTTGCTTCTGAAAGGAGAAAACAGCCTTATGAATGACTTAGATCTTTTCAGTCAAGTTTAGAAAAATAATAGCTATCTGCTCTGATTTCTAGCTGTATTTTCTCATGACTTCATCAAAAATTTAGCAAAATTTTTCTAGTTGTTTGTATTACAAATTCCAGTGTTATCCTGTTGAAATGATGTTTTAAATTCTATTGTGGGCAGCGCTTGGAGTCAGCCTTTCAAATCCTTAATGAGATTTCAGCTTAAAGTTCTGTTTTAATTGTTTCCAAGGAACAGGTGAGCCAGCTGTAAGCCATCATTTTCAAGAAGCGCTTTAAAGTTATAACAGGCTTATTTCAGAGTAGGGGAGTAGACTATTTTGAGTAATCTACAGCCTACTACTTTGAGATTTTGAAATGGCTGTATGAGGCTGTGATATGTTCTCTTACAAACAAGTTGGTAAGGTATTTGTGTGCATTAGGAAGGAAAACCAGGTCACTGGCTGTTTCAAAAAGAATGACTTGCCTTCAGTGTCAGGTGTGAACTTGAGACCTAGACCTCTCCTACCACCCAGCTTTATTGCAAGTTAGTGCTTTAACAAACTTGTCAACTTGCTTCTAAAGTTCTCTTATTATAAAGCAGGTGCGCCCGCACAACTCCTTTTGATATTAATAACACTAAGCTGCTTGAGTCTTGCGTGTTCTCTTTTGTAGACAGCTATTAAAACAAATCTTAAGGCATCAATATTTAATATGCTGTAGAAGAAACTCTTGTAGGTGCTGTTGATAATATGTATTGTTTTAGCTGTGCATTTGTTTTGCTGGTGTGGTATTTTTTGCAAAAAATATACTTGAATTTAATTAACAAATATATAAAATTTATGCTTAGGCTACTGTTTCCTGGTTTGACTTTTTTTTTTCCCCCCTGACTACTTGAATTGTATTTGGTTAGGGTGGAGAAGTCTTGGGCATATTTTTTCTTTTTTTAGTATAATTTAATGCTTTCAGCGGTGAAAGTCTGAGGGAAATACTCATTAACCTTAGTCTGACACATTTCTTGCAGTCTCTTCTAATCCCAACTTGAATTTGTCCCACATACCAGTCAGGCTGTCCCTCGCCTTGGAGTTACACTGCGAAATAAAATCTTCTCGTGGAATATTTGCTGTTCAGCGTGTGCCTTTTTTAAAATGAGGGGATGGGGAATCAGAAGTGAACCTGAAATCTTTAATGATGAAACCCGAAATGAGGAAATAATTTAAAATACAGTCAAAAAAGGGGAAGCTTAAATGTGTACTCCTCTTTTAGATAGCCAGTGTTATGATATTAAATACTATAATATAACTACTCTTTCTGAAACATGAAAAGGTCCTATTGAAGGCAGTAGTAATGTTAAGTTGAACTTGAGTGCAAGTATATGCAGGTTGGAGGCTTAGTTCTGGTTCAGGCTTTGAATCTTACATTTTTTTTAAAAGTAAAATGTAAGTCAACTTTCAAAGACTATTTAAATACTCTGTAGTTTTTGAAATGCAAACACTGAATGCAAATCTAACATTTTATTATGTACTAAGCCCAGACTTCATACACGAGTCTGATCAAATTAAAGTTCACACTGCCTTGTCCATACTAGATTTTTAGATCATGACAATGTTTTTGTTAGATTGTTAGCTCTCAAGGTTAATACAGAGAAGAGTTTGAGCCAACTCTTAATACCTTAAACGGGTTTCAGCCACATTTTTCCTAAGTGTTGAACTTCTTCACTTTGAGTTTCTACTATTTCAGTTGGCAGTTCTAGGTGTCTTTCCAGTGTTTCTTATAGTTTGTCAGCAGTGGTTTACTACTAGCAGGTGTGCTACTGTCCCCAGCTGTGTAGGGGACCCCTTTGCTTCTGCTGCATTAGAGGGTAGGAAAGACATGGCCATTTTTTATGTGGCATAGGATCAGTTAATGCAGAAAGGAATATCATGCTTTTGAAGTTTTGAAACTGTTGGAATTGGGATGTACGTACATGAAGGAAGTGAGGATTAATGTAAATACTGTGTATTTGGGGAAACGTTGATCTCAGTTAACACTGAGTGACTTTGATATAAACGTGTTAGGATTTTCTTCCTAGTCTCTTGTATCCTCCTGAAAACAAGATACTGCATCTTGTGAGTCGTATCCTGATGAATAAATTATAATGGAGTAAGGTTGTTATTTTATTCAAGGAAAGCATTTATAATCTTTTCTCTACTGAACCCATGTTCCTTTTGCAGCATTTATTTTGCTGTGGCAAATGTACTCTGATCTTCAGGAGCAGAACGGGCCTGCATTATTGATCACCCTTCTATGAATTCGTTGTCCTATGTAGAACAACTGCGTGGTAACGAGGAGAACTTGTCTGATCAAATTATTTCTCATTTGTCTTGCTTTAAATGTCCTGATTTCTCACTTAGCGTTTTTCCCCAAATGCAAGAGGCTTACGTGCAGATCTTGAATGACACCTGGGAGGTGGTATCATTGAGCAGATTTTGTTGAATGCCATCGTTTATCTAAATAGAATTTTCTAATGGAAATGAGACTCAGCTATTAGTTGCCTATTTTTTGAATGATATAGTAACAATAAAAAAAACAAAAGCATTTTAGAAGTTAAGATATGTTTTGCTATGCTGCTAATACTTATCTTTGAGAAACTCACTTTTACATTTGTAATTCATCCCAAGTACAAAAATGGAAGAATAAATTAAATTGTTTTATAAAGACAGCTTTCTTGACTTGAATGTAGCCATTCTTAAATCAAAGCAGAACACGTATGTGAAACTTCATGTACTTTGGAAATACTTTGTACGAATGATGCTCGGACTGCCTTCCAAATTGGACACTCAAGTCTGTATGTGAGATTGCATTTTGTACGTGGAAAAGGTAGTGATGTGATGCTGCTGATTCAAACTTGTATGGAGCATGTAAATACACTGCACCTCTCAAGAGACAAGCTGGTTTTGAAATGAAAATGGGAACAGGATAAAGTACTACTATTGGTCTGCCATAAATTATTTTGTGTTTTAGAGCATCTCAGTAGAGGTACTAAAAGTTGTGCCAAAATGTGCAGCATAATGAATGTATTCTGAAGCCATGCCAGGCTGTCACTTGTGGAACGCGCTTATTTGTGTTACATGCATGCCCCACGCTTAATTCCTGCTATTATCGATACAGTTCAATGACACTTTTACTTTTCCACTTCTTGCAAATATTCAGAGTGCTTGTTCCAATTGCCTAGCTGGTGCAACACTGTTCTGCTTATCAATATTTTGAATGAATCACTTAAGATAAAAATGCCAGGTAAGATCTGGATGATATCCCAGCTAGCAAAGGGGGATTGAGTTTGAGTAGTTGGCAGCTATTCCCTGCTGAGTGTAAAATAATACTGAAGGCCTTTGAACAGTGTTATTGCTTTACAGTCTTTCTGTCTTATTGTGGTTAATGCTGATTTTTGAGAAAAGACGACCTGAGCTTAATATTAAATTGGCCTGGTGATCATATTTCTTTCAGAAATGGTCATACTGTCCCTAAGCCGGTTTGCTTTTCAGAATGCCCTTTTTGCAGCATTGAATCTGACCTACCGGTGGATGTCTCTGCCTTTCCCAGATACGGGGAGCATTTTAAGTGATAGCAGTTACCCCAGGGGTCTTAACTTTTCAGTATAATGTGCTCATAACTGATACTTCCTCCCATTTTTATTATGTGGGACCAGGCCCAAACCAAAGTAAACTGAACAGTGAATTATAGGTGCTGAACAGCCTATTAGTTTCTTATAGCTAAAAACCTGAAGAGAATTCAGAATGAAGGTTTAAATTTTTTGATTATACCTGATTTTGCCAAAACCCAGAACATAACTAAGCTTTCTGAGGAACTGTTTTGTTGTCACAAGAAATTTGGGAAAAGCATTTCAGGCTCTAGGATTTATAAGCCTGAATAGTTAGGTTCTTACGTTTAATTGCATTTTTTACTATAAGCTGCATAAGCAAAAAGTATTTGTGAAAAGAGTGAATTGATTGCATTGCAATGGTCCTTGAAAAATTAAATAAATTGGATTCTTCATTTGTTTTACTGTATTTTTCTTCGATAGTCAAAATCCTCTCCCCCCCCCCCCCAAAAAAAAACCCAACAAACAACAACTTGATTGGTCTCCATCTAGAAACTCATTACAAAATGATGGTGGTACTTTTGCTTTAATAACAGAATTTCTCAAACTGTAAACATACTACTAAATTTTGCTTCCTTAAATTATCTTGCATAAGTAAAATGTATGTAGTTTTGGTGGAAAAATCCTGAGGTCAGAATTTTCATACTTTATAAACCTTGCAGGAATAAAGCTTTTGGTAATGCAAATGTTGATATTCTCAACTGTGACATTGTAATATTTCCATCACTGGATATGAAGTGCATATTAGTTCCGTTAGGAACACAGGCTGTAATCTGTATGCCTTTCTTGAGCTAATTTGAATAAATTGGTGATTTTTTTTTTTGGAGGGGGAAAAATTTTGTAAAAGGTTTCTGTTTGGAGGTAACTTTTAGTTTTGAAAGCACCTAAGCCAAAAGTTACTTGACCTTTTACATTGCTTTCACAAAATAGCAGTGTTGCACACCTATAAAGTCTGGAATGAATGAAAAATGTAGGCACTGGACTGTTCAGGGGAAGAGACTTTTTACCTCTATCCTAAAGGATATTACTGACAAATCTGTTAGTTATTACAGGTAGGAACACTGCTGCATGTTTTAATATTCATTAAAGAATTTCTTAGCATCTGACATTAAAGTCATTGAAGCGTATTCCTCTTTTTACTGATATTACTTGGAATTTATCGTGTTGGATCATGAGGTAGCAAGCATTTGTATAGGTTTCTCAGATTTGCAATTTAAGATTGAAGCTTAAATCTTGAAATGCAGTTCCTGAGGTTGGAAAAACCAAAGCAGTTCTTTGTGTATAGAATCACAAATCACCTAATAAATTTATTATCCTCTCAAACACAAGGCATCTGCAAGATCAGCAAAGTAGTTTCTGCATTTGATTTTCTCTTTATTCTTTCACTGCTGTTCGCCCCTTGTTCCGAGCTGGAAAGCCCCTCTTGCATCCTTTTGCTTGCCCCTACCTCCCAAGTAGCACGTTTAGATGAACTAGCACACAGCTTCCTAACTGAGCTGACTAAAACGCTGCAACACTGTTTCATTCCTTGAAACCTGAGTTTTGCTTGGCCTCGTCTTACCCCGGGCGACTCCATTGCCTGCCGGTGCGATTGAGAGCAGTTGCGCTTGCAGGTTGAGTATTTTGCCCACCAGTCAGTGACTTTGCCAGTGCTTTTTATACCCCGCAGTGAAAGTCAGCTTTGCAAACTGTCACACTCTGCTCTAGCATCTCCCATTTTTTGTAATCTCTTCTGTAGCATTTCCAGGCTTCTGATAACTTCTACTGATATCTGCGGAGGCTTGTGACTTTAAATAGTAACTATTTCCTGGAGTTGTCAGAGCTTGCTGCGACTTCCTCCATGCTGGCTGGTCCACATGGTCCTGTTCTTCACATGCAACACCCAGTGCTAATTTACGATGCTCCTCACGCAGACAGGTTTATTACTGTGCGTTTCCAGCGGATTTAACTGCTGCTGTTAATGCTGCGCTAGCTGGGCGCAGAATGGCTGAACGGTGTCAAGTGTCTGAGGGAAAGTCGCTTCTAATTGCGTAAGTGTTGACTTCCTAAAGCTTTTTCTTTTCTTTTTTCCCTGTTTTCTTTTTTTTCCCCCTATTGTGTGGTTTTCTCCTAGATGATGTAGATATTTGTCCACACAATTTATCATATCTGCTTTACTGGCGACTTGAATCGAGATCTCTAGGAAGCAGTAGCCTGTAGTGAGTTAATGTAATACACTTTCCTCTTCGTTTTCCCTTTCTCAATCTTTGCTTTATAGTGTTACAACTCCCTGAGATCCTGTTGAAAGGGAAATGGAAAGTGAGAGCCTAGGTCAAGATTCTTGTTACTCAAGAATTAAAACTCTTTGCTGCACTGCTATGCCTCCATTTATGACGAGCAGCTCCTGTGCAGGCAGGGTCAAGAAGTAGCATGTCAGTGAAGCACACAAATATTTGCACATTCCTGTTGTAGTGTGAAGTAGAATGCAATATTTAATTTGTAGTATTGTGCAATATCGTTGCTACAGTTAAGTGTCCAGTGTTTTTATAAAACCTTTTATTCAGGGTTTCGTAATACCATGGAAAAGGTTTTTGTGTGGCTTAAACTTGGCATGGAAATGACCTCTTTGCCTAATGTCTTTGAATTAAATTAAAAAACTGTTCTTAAGTTACCCATATTTCTCTTCAGGTTCTTAATATTCAGCTTATTTAGCTAAAGTAGTTCCTAAAACCAAGCACAGTCTGATAACTTAAAAGAATGATTTTTAACTTATAATTTGTGGACCCCTAAAGTCCGGTTGTGGTCTGAAAAAGTAACTGAGAAGGCTGTAGATATAGATTCATTACACATGTGGTTTTGTATGGCTTATTCAAAATTCTTAGGAGGTAAGATTGTTTTTCTTGATCAGTGATTTTTTTCAAACTTTTTTACTTAGTGATGTGAGCAAAATTTAAATTTTCTTACTGTGCCTAATGTGTTTATGAATGCAAAAACTTGCTTGGGCTTTAACAAATATCTGCAGGGATGCACTGAATTACGATGGTTCAGTGTTGTGGAAACACCATTCAAATATGGCCCCAAATAGGTCAAATAATTAAATACATTAGAAAGGAAGTTTCCTGAATTATATACATTTTTCTTCCCTGAAGCTGAGCTGTAGATTGTCTATGCACGTTTGTTATCATGACTGTTAGATTTGAAGAATACATTCTGTCTTTCCCTAAGAGTATAAAAATCATTTTTGGTGTCTGTTGAAATTAAGATAGTTTCTCTAATGTAAATACAACAATTCTAAGAATTAAATTTCAAGTGTATGTGGGGGGGGGTGTCAAAATAAACTATTGCAAAGCAATTATAGATAAACCAGATTAATGACTTGGTACCTAAATGAAAAATAACATTTCTCCAAACTTTAAATACGAATCTTTTAATAATACAAGATTGTATGATTTATTGAAGGAAAAACTAATGCAATTTAGCATTATTATTTATGTATCTGTACACAAGGTTTATACACCTACTAATTGCATTGCAAATACGTAATGCAAAACATCCGTATTTACTTGCAGCCCTCCTACAGGATCAGTGGAGAGAACTCGAGTGTGTGTTTGGTGCTGCTAGGGTCATTCTTGTCCTCTTTTTGCTTTATAATTTCTCTTTAGCACAGAGATGAAAATCTTAAGCTTTCTTTTCTTCTCTTCATAAGATCTGAAATAAAATAGAGGTTTTAACCTCTTGGGTTGGTCTGGTTTCCCTCCTTCCCCTCGTTACTGGCACAATAAATGCTTTTCCCTGAGTCCTCACCTGTGGTTATTCTGCTTTTAACTTTGCTATGTGTGTGGGTTTTTTTCTTTCTTTTAATGATTTGGTATTTGTTATAACTAAATTGGAAGCCTGTGTGAAAAATATTAAAAAACTAAGTCTGTGCCAAATTTTCGAGCTGGGTTTACATGCTGCTTGACAGGGAGAAACTAAATCCTTTTCACTTGCCTTATCTGATCATTATATAGTGTGCTATTGTGTCCGTAAAGGGAACCGTGCAATAATATCGTTGAACTATGAAAGGGTTTGGGACTCTGTCTGCCTCAAATTTCTTCACTTAAGCAAAGAGACAACAAAAGATTTCCAAGCTTTTCCTGACTTCCTGCGGCAGCAAGCTGGAATCTGCCGGTTAACCGTGGCTCGCTCTTGCTTGGGTGGTGTTAGGAATAATAAATATAATTAGGGTACAATTTGGCTGTTAGGAGATGTGCAGCTGATACTGTTTAGGGTGTTTTCTCCTGGTAACTCATGCGATCAGGCTAGCATGCATCTTAACGAAGCACAACTTGGTCCTGCAATCTGAGCTTAGCTAGGGGGTGTCGCTCTTTAAAAATACTTTCTTTTTTAGTAGTATCAGCCTCCCAACGCATAGGCTGTGACCTCAGAAGTTAATGTACGTGATAAACAAGAAGGCTTCGCTGTCGGTCTAACCAAGCACAAATTGTTTGAGAAATCGGAGCCAGCGAGGGGTGCCAGGCCTCAATTAAAGCCCCCCCCCGGCTGTACGCTAAAGCCTGACCTGGTAATGAAAAGCCGCTGGGCTTCGGCTCCCCCGGGGGGGCGGCAAAAGCAAAAAGCCCGCGCGTCGGCAGCCACGGCGCGGGGCGCGTCGCTGGACCGGGGACCCCGGCTGTGACAACCGTGCTGCGCCCTGCAGCGAGCTGCAGCGGTCAAGCGGGCGCTGGAGGCCGGCAGTCGCCAAGCAGGAGAATCGGCTCCTTCCCCTGCGCGGGACAGCGGCCCGGCGCCCCTTCCGCCCCGCATCTTCAGCAGCTGTTTCACCCTCGGCCGCTAACTTGTGATTAATGTAGCAATACCGTAGCTAAGTACCCACGTTAACGTACTAATGAGTTGCCTGCGTGAAGTGATTTGTTGTGGCATCTAACTGCTTCTTCTCTTCCTTCCTTTTTGTCACCCTGCAGTGTTCTGTGCCAAGGTCTTTGTGGCTAGGCTGCTCCAACCTGGTAGAGAGCATGTGCGCACTGAGATGCCTGCAGAGCATGCCCAGTGTCAGATGTCTCCAGGTGCCTTTCTTCTTTCTTGTTGTAAATGTTATGCGTATGCTGTTGAACATTGTTAAACGCTCAGGACTCTGTTTAATCAAATTGTTAAGTCTGCTAAATGTTTGTTGTGCCTCCTTTTCTGACATCCTCTGCTTAACTATATCGCAGGAGGGAATCCTAAGCGGGCTCTCTGTCCCGAAGGCTCTTCTTGGTGGGAGGGGCGGTGTGAGCTTGTGTGTTTTATTGCCTGTTTACTGACGTTGTGATATAAGTAGCATAGTTGTGCATGTTGCCTGCTACATTTTGCTTTCTCATTTAATTAAAAAAAWATATATATATATAGCATAATGAGCTTTGCCATTTCTCTTAACAATTGCAATGAACTGAATAGCCTATTATATTTCTGTGATTTAATGTAGAAAGGATAAGCTTTTTATTTTTTTTCTTTTACTAAGTGTGCTCCTGGTTATAGCATTGCATTACAGCCATTGCGCATGTTTGAACGCAGAAGAGTTAGCATGGAGTCCTGGAGCATTTGGGGTGATTCTGTTAACTTAGCTTAACTTTTTAAAAGTCAAGAGCTAGGGGTGGGGGCTTGTTCTAAATAGAAGACCACTAAATCTCAAGTTCGTTGTTGTTTTCTTCCAGTAAACTGTGTAAGCCGAGCCTGTGTAGTTTATAGATGGGGGAAAACTGCTATTTCTTTACTGGTGTGGGTGGGATTGAAAAAGGTAACTAATACAAGGGAGATTTTTATACCAGTTAACAATTTTGAACTCCCAGGATATTTACTGTGGAAAATAAATGCAGAACATATGTAGTAACTATGTGGCACTTTGTGAACTTTCTGAATTTAATGTTTTTAACAGAACATAATTTATTTTTTAATATTATTATCTTTTCTAACACAATAGCATTATTCAGTGGTTCAGTCTTTCATATGTACAAAACGAATACTTAGAACAAATTGCTTTTGTGAATGAAAACTTCAGCAGGTTGAGTTTTGTTTAAAATCAGTCCACTTCAGACACTGGATAACATGAATGTCTTGTCTTGGTGACCTTTTATTGCAAAACCTTTCCTCTTGCCTGCAAAATGCTGCCACTTGAGTTCTGGCAGATTTGAGATTCAGTATTAACTTTCAAAGTTTCTTTTAAACTACAAATATGCTTTTCTTCTTCTGTTTTGTTCGAATGCTTTAAGTTTTCAATTTTGAAATACTATTTAAAGAAAAAGATTAAAAAAAAAAAAGCCATGATCAAGATAAGTGTGTGATGGATGATACAATTTGTAGAAATCGGCACTAAATCATTACCAAATAATGATTATAATAGACAATTATACTCATGACAGTTCAAGTCACTGGGATTGGTGCCTGTCTTGGGAGTATTTATAAACTAGCGCTAATATCAGACCTTTCTGCTCTCTTTCCTTGATCCTCAAAAGATACCATCCCATTGGAAAATGACATTTTTTTGTCGGTGGGAATTCTCACATTTTTTCTCCAGGGACCTGATTTGTTGTCAATGGCCAAAGAGCATCTCAGGATTTTTCAGCGAGCGATTATAGTTGTTTTCAGATGGATAGTGGTGTTGGAAATAACAGGTTGGATGGCGTCTAGTGGGATGAGCTAGTAATCAGTTCAGGGCTGGTTCATGAATCCTGGTGAGTGACGTGAGCGTTGGAAGCAGTAAGCTTGAAACTGCCGCCGCCTTACTGTCGTTAGACTGGTCTTTGGGGCAGACACAAGGCTGGCATCCTTGGCTTTTTGGTTAATTTTGTTACCTCCTTTCTACCTGACCTTTGGATTTGTCACTTATCCCTAACCATACTAAACAGTTTGACTCTTTGAGGCTAGGAGCAGTTTAAATGGTGGTTGTGTATCTTGGTTTCATGGACCACGAGTCCTGAGCAGGACCTAGCTGCTGGACCCCCGTGCAACGAATGTCGAAACGAATGGTCAGTCTAGACGACGTCCTAATAAGCTGGCGAGGCTTGTGTCGTTTCAGATACTGGACTTGGGAATTGCAAGGGCTCTTCGCTGGCGAGTCTAAGAACCTCAGGGCTGCCCCCAATTTCTTATAAATCAGCTGGAGATCGGAAATTTCCCATCAGTCAGCACATAATGACAAATGAACCAAGTTTTCTCCCCAAGTTGACTTTTTATTAAACCAGTATTATAAACAGAAAATGCATACAAAATATTCAGTGGAAACAGGTGATAGTAAATCTATTATAAGCCATTTTTTTCCTGTTGCAGTATCTGTCACTAGATACATAGTGGTTGTATACTTTAAATTGAACAGGTGAACCAGGCTGGGCAGTACATTAATTTATGCAGAATACGTTATATTCCAGGCTTCTTTGGTATTGATTACAGTATAAAATACAAAACTATGTTAATAAGCATACTGCTTTATACACAGGAGTTTGGAAACCTGTTATCACACAGATGTTGCATCATCTATAATTAAAAAACACAGCTAATGAAGCTGTTACGTCTGGAAATGTGTCACATTGAAAGATTTCTCAAGCATAGGGATGTATATTGTTTTCAGGAGCTACTACAGGTCTTTCAGCTTTAATGAAAACCCAAATTTGCAATACCTGTCAATTTGTGTAGGCTTTTTGCTGCAGGTGCATGTAGAAATATAGTTAAAAATATTCTGAGAATATTATGTTAGTAACAGTTAAGAGTTAATAAATTTCATTACTAAAGTAACATTTCTGCAAGAATGATCRCATTGTTCAGGTTGGTGGAGTTGCTTTGAATTCTTTGTGCACGGAAAGCAACAATTTTGTGTATCCAGCCTGTTTTCTGTCGGGAGGTTTCAGCGTGTAGGAGTTTCACCCTGGCGCTTGGTGCCTCTCTGCACGTTGCAAGCCTCGGGTGTTTCTGCTGACCCAACTCTCCCGCTCGACTGCTTAGGGAATGAGCTCGGCTTACTGGCCCGAACGGATACCTGCGTAGCAGAGCACTGGGTAAGGCTCGGGGAGCGAGCGTTGTTGATTTTGATCTGGTTCTGAAATACAGGGGTTTTGGAGAAGTCTGATTTTGTAGAACTGCAACCAGGAATAAGAGTTTTTGAATCTTTTAGAAGCATCTGTGTTGTTTTTTTTAAGTGGTTCTCCTTTCARGCATGCAACTCAAATACTGCCCTAAGGGGAACCTGAAAATGAAACTGAGGCCAGCTGTCCCCCCCACACACACCCCTTTTTCCTTCTTTTTTTTCTTTCTTTTCTTGACACTATGACTGGCCCTTCCTTGTTTTCTAAGCTATGAGTCCACATGTAAAGACAGAGAGAGCAGATACACTAACAGATCTCTGTTCCTTAGCACACATTCAAACAGAGTAATGATGGTTAATAGCAGGTTTAAGAGGGGAAATAACGGAGGCCTTCAGTTCAGTGCTGCACACGAGAGCTACCTGGGTGATTCCTGTTTGTGTTGTATGTGTAGAGCAATTAGTGTTTAGCCCAGAGTGAGGGGGGGAAAAAGTCTTCAATTTGAAGCAGAACTTCTGCAGGAAGCTTTTATTGAATCTTAGCCCTTTTCAGAATGTTTTGGCTTCGAGAGTAACCTAAGATCAGCCTAAAAGAAGAAAGCAGATGTTAGGTTTACTCCTACCTTTTCACAATACTATTAGCATTCATAAAACTTTACTAGGATCTTTTAAAGCCAAGCCGTAACGTTTGAGCAAATATCCTTTGATGCCAGTGGATGGGACTGTAGTATTCTAGTTCTCTAGAACTAGTTATTCTTTGTAGTCCGTGCTCTTCTCACGCAGCAAAATACTTGCTTTGTTTCTGGAGCTTACTGGAGAAATGTCTACTACCCTCTCCGTTCTGTGAGTGAGCGGGGAGAAATGTGTAGTTTATTAAAACAGACTAATTGCCATTTGTAGTTCTTAATCTGCTCTCCTCTGTTTCGATTTTCAGCATATTTAGCATTATTTAGAAATAAAGTCCTTGACACTTAGTATCACTTAATACCTTAGTATTGAAAGACATGTTAAATGACAGTTCATAATACTTAAAAGTACTATAGATTTTGAGGCCTTATTTTTAGCTACTTAACTTGAATGCTGTTTTGTCCCAAAGGGCTTCCCATTTTGATCACACTTAGATTCAAGGGAGCACTGTTTTCATCCTTTCTTTGATAAGCATTGGCTGCAAGATTAAAAGCATACTGGTCTCTTAGGTGTTTGCAACTTGTACTTGGAGGAGCTGGTTCCATTACTGGTTGTGTAATGCAACAGCAGGAGCTCTTGGAATTTTGCTTCCACCTTAGGAAGCTTTAAGGTGATCTTGAAAATATTTTATAATGCTGATGTGGGAAATAGCTCCAGCAGGCCTGTCACATAAAGGAAAACATCCGTTTTTCTTAGGTCTGTATATAAACCTGTCCAGTTTAAACTGAAGAATAATCATTAAGCAACAGAAGTTAAGTACTCAAATGTCTCTATTTGAATAATCTCATAATGTAGGATGTGATGAAATAATGCTTGGGGAATAAATTATTAGATAGACATAATGAAATTAATCTAGTAACTCAGTCTTACTCAAACAACTTATATTCAGTTACTTCTTTGTTGACTTTTTTTAAGAAATCATAGTGCATCTCTTCTAAAATGGTTCAATTTTTTTTTTGCCTTTTTTATCCCCCCAACCATGTTGTGTTTTTTCTCTATACCTTTCAATTATTGCATTTAAAATTCTCATCTTAATTGTATTTAATGTTCTGGTCTTCGTTTGATGCTTGTGCATGCTGTATGTAGCTTGGAAGCTTTGCTAGAACACTGATTCATTACACGAACGCTTAATGCTTCACTGCCAGGGTGGGTCCCCTCTAAGAAGTCCACTTGTTCCACCAGAGGCTGGATCTTGCAATGCRTTCCCAAGGGCTTTCTCAAACTTGAAACTACCCTGACTCCTCCTCGGCTTCACAGCCTGTTCATCCAGCAGTCAGCAGGCTCAAAATCATGTTCCTCACCTATTCTTTTTCTTTGACTTTTGCACGATGGGGTCTCCAGTTGCATGCGCTTTCCTTGCTCTGTTTTCATCCTGACGGTACATGTCCTGATGTTGGGCAGGCCACAGGAAAGTGGCATTGACTCAGATCTTGCCAGTATTTGTTCCTGGTCATAGATTAAGACACGAGTATATTGATTTACCCTCCATAACTGGAAGCTGTCTTCACAAAAACGTAGTCTTAAAAGCTTTTTAAATTGACTAATACATAATTTATTACTGTTCAGAAGAACTTATTTTGCCAATGGCAAATGGAGTTATGAAGCATTAGTGTTTTAGTATTTATTTTCTACAATAATATTCCCTGCAAAGGAAATTTTTTCTTAGCAATAAGAAATCTCAGCACTAATACTGCTGAACTAGGGCACAAAGGAGAAAGAGTTTAACCTTCTATTTATTTATTAATAAGGTGCAATTTAACTTGCTTAAGTTCCTGTGTGCTCTTCTTTACTGCTTTTGAGCTTCTGTTGCTTGATGTTACTATTCAGGTACCCGATGGAAGTATGAAAACGGAAACTACAACTGGAATAAATCCTATTTGAAAACTAAGAATTCTGATTTACTGACATGAGAAATTCAGCACTCTTATTTTTATAGCAGTGCTGTCATGCTCATCGTACAAACTCAGACACAGATGTTAAACAGTATTCTTAAAATTACAGTGAGCGCAGTAAAGACATTCTGCTAAAATCTTTTCCTACAGCGCATGAAATCACAAATCAGAAAATAGCCTGTCGCTGTATAGTCTGCATCCTTCTGAAACTGCTATTCTTCTGTGCAGCTGTTGAAATGAATTGTAATAGCCCAGACAACTGCTTTTCTTCTTCTGTTAGCTTTGAAATAATTTACAAATACTTCTTTGACATGTTTTCTGGTATTTTGCCTCAAAACAGTGGGACTGCTACCATTCCCTTTTGGAGAGAGTCCAGCAGGTCCATTAAAAAGAAATGCATATTGGATTCCTTTTTTTAAAGGAACATAATGTTCTATCCAATAACCGAAATATTTTTGCTTGTCCCTCTGTTTTAAACAGACTTCTTTCTGACATGGAAAGCTTTAAAACAAAGCATAGTATTCTAAAAGCAGTTAAACACATCCATACAGGTAGGCCTGTTCTTGTTTTGTGCAGTGAGATGGCTTTAGGTCTGAATTACTGAGTCTGTAGATCTGATATAAAAACATTCATTTCTCTCCCAGTTCAGCAGCAGTAGTACTTCCCAGAAGTGATCTTTCTCCTAGCTGAAGCTTGAGTCATCTTCTCTAAAAATTAATAGCAGTTTGGACTTTGTCTTCAGCAGTTTTTCATAATTTTATCTTTTTTCAGTTCTTTGTTGCAGACACTGAGGACTGGTGCAGCAGCTCAATTTGGTATTAGTTGCATTTTCTGCAATTGCCTTGTCCTCTACCTTCTGAATTGTTAAAGTATTCAAATGTTAAAACATCTTACTGCCTTAGATTTGCTTCATGTAATTATACTGAAATTTTGTATTTATTATGTCAGTGTTTGTTAAAGACTGAAGTGATCTTAAAGTGATATAGAGACATAGAATAATTTGCATGAAACCTCTGGAGGTCATGTAGTCCAACTCCCTCCTCAGAGCAGGTCTAATTAGATCAGGTTGCTCAGGGACTCGTCCAGTTGAGTGCTGAACACTTCTGAGGATGGAGATGCCACAGCCTCTTTGGAAAACCTGTTCCAGTATTTGACCACCCTCAAGGTAAATATTTTATTCCCTTATGTCTAATCAGAACTTCCCATGTTCCAAATAGTCTGTGGCCTCTCGTCTTGTCGTTGTGCACCTCCGTGAAGAGTCTGGCTCTGTCTTCTCTGTATCCTCTGCTCAGGTAGTTGCAGACAGCAATAAGATCTCCCCTGAGCCTCCTTTTCTTCACGCTGAACAAACCCACCTCCCTTGGCCTCTCCTCGCCCGCCCGGTGCTGCAGCCCCTGACCATCCTGGTAGCCTCTGCTGCATCATGCTTCAGTGCATCAGTCCATTTCTTGTAACGAAGAGCCCCAAACTGGACAAAGTACTCCAGATGGGGTCTCGCAAGTGCCAAATATTGCTACCCTTGCTGTAGTCTCTTGTGGCAGCAGCTTGTTACAGTGCTTCCTGATGGTATGGATGTGGTTTGCTGCTAGGTTTTGACACCAATTTGATAAGTAGATGTAAAATGCAGGATGTTTTGTTCTAAGCATGATGTATGATTTGAAGGAAAGTGTTATGATAAGCACTTTTTTCAGTCATCGTTTGTGTATCTGAGTGCTTTCATTTTTACAGCTTTAGTTATCAACTAAACCTGTTTATTCTTAGGGGCAAGAGGACATCTAGTCTGTTTATTGGGTCAATTCATATTGTTTATTTTTAAGTAGAAGAGAGTGGTTACTTACTAGATTGCTTTAAACTTTAGCCAGTGAGCTAGTATTGAGCTAAAAGCCAGAGCTCTTCCTCTTTAGCTTCCATAGCTGAGGAGGTGGAGTGTGTTCCCTGATGTCAGAAGACTAGCATACGGGCTAAATATCTGTAAGTTTTAGTTCCGGATTTTTTCCCCCCACCTCTGGAATGCTTCTGCAGTGTTCAAGTTCACAAATGTTTTCATGGGATGGTAGCCATGTGGTTCGAGTAGCCACGACCTGCGTCAGTAACTTGTTAGCTGACGAACGCCTCTGTCAAATGGATCAGGTTGTGTGTTTGTCCTTGTCTGCAGGAAGATATACAGCAAATGGTGACTGCCGGCTGGGAGGTGAGATGTGGCTGGTGAAACCACTTTGCAGGTTAGGGTCATTTGCAGCGGTTTCTCCAAGGTGGTGCTATTTTGAATGTCTGCCAACCACTAAGCTTCCAGCTTGTGGGTAATTTTTTTTTTTTCTGTCCTTGCTGGTATAAACAACTTAATACATATGGGTGCTTTTTTTGGACTTCGTTGTTTTCAGTGGTTTATAGGGAGAACTAAGGATCACACTTTATCCCCAAGCTGCGAGCTTGCTTGAACAGAAGAAAGAATCCTTTCAGGGGCCTGTTTTTCTTTCTTACCAGCTCTTCAAGTTTTCAGCTGCAAATGATAGTTGGTGGGCAGTTCTCTCACCTTTGCCTTTTCTTCAGAAGTTGTCAGTATTCAAAAGTTAGTCAACTGTTTCAGTGTAATACTTATTTGGTTATCTTTATGATAGGAGATTATATGATAGAGATTAGGAGGAGGTGGTGATAGTTCTTTGACTTCCTGCTGAGATAGTTCACTAAACTGCTGTCTTCTGCTAAATGTAGAAAAAGAAAAGGAAACCAAGAGATCCAGTCCTTATTCCTTTGGGTCGCTTGCTAGCATAACTTTTGCTAGCTCTTTGCTAGTGTACCTTTTAGAGATCCAGATCTATCTTCTCTCAGACTGGGAAGGGTTGGTTCCTAAGGAGGCAAGTGCATTTCTCAATTATGGATTCGCATATCAACACAAGATACTAGACCGTGCCTCAGCAAGTCCAGAGCCATTGATTATAGCTGCAAAAGATAAACATCATTTTGAGCATAAATTATGTTCCTCAAAAAAGATAACACAATCAAACTAAGCCTAATATATTTCATAAGCAGTGGGCAGGAACCCTTATTCATGATATCTGGTACGATGCATCTGCAAAAGACTGATCTTTGAGTGAAGAGGTGTTCTCGTTGTCACACCTTCATACTCACGCTTTCTCAGCCTCTTACGGGAAAGAGGAGATTTTTGCTCTCTGGTTCTGTTACGGTGCAAAGAAATTTCCTGGGTAAACTGCCCTGCTCTTAAAAACCTGCCTTCTAATAATGCTGTGCTTGTGTTGGGAGCGAGTGGAATCTTTCCTAGGAGGAGAAGATGCGAGGCGGTCTACTCCAAGTGTATTTGATAGAGTCCTCTCCCTTGGAGATGTTTGGTCTGTCTCCTTTGGGAAAAAATTCAAGGAAACAGGAAAAAATACCATCAAATATTTCCTGCCGGGATTGAAATTGAACTCGTGCAGTGTCTTCACACAGCACTAGCAGACTTCTTATCAAAAAAGTCCCAGGCAAGATGATAAGATCCTTTGCTTGTGGGAAACGAAGCAGCAGTCTTGATGTCAGTATTAATAACCCAGTTTCTGTGATGGACATCATCATAAGAACATTTTCTTTCTATTCAGTGTGAAAACTGCCACAAGGGTTAGCAGAGAGGCCATTGCTGGGTTTCTCTGGGCCTCCTCTATTTTCATCTGATGAGTTGTTCTACAGATCTTCAAGGCCATGGCATGTGACAGTCTCACATATGTGTTTTGATTTTTTTAGAAGTATCCAGGTGTTTGATGCTTTGCAATGTTGGTAGAATCTGAATAAATAGAAGGAACCTTCCGAGTCGAGTATAGGACAGCTGTTTACAAACCCAGGACTGGGCAAACTCCATAAATACCCATCCGTTAAGTGTGAATGAACTGGTACAGTAGAGGAAGAAGGAACCATAACCAGAGCCTTTTACTGCTTTGGACAATACTGCTATTGCAAAATGGTCGCATTTGCAAAGCCCTCACTACGAGAAGACAGTACTTTGGCGCGGGACAGTCTCTCAGTGCTTCAGACAAGTGGGCCGTACAGACAACTTAAGGCAGCAGAGAACTCTAAAAGCCCTAGAGGAATAATTTTGTAGGAGTCTTCTTCATCACAACCTTCTCATTCTTCAAGTTTGCACACAGCTTTTTTGATACCATTATTATACAGACTTCTTTCTAGGGATGATCTGAACTACACTTTTTGAATAAATCTGTTTTTTTCCCCACCTATTCCACTTTTGGTTTTGTTTTTGAAAAAATACTAAATTCCACTACTATTATACTGAAAATTTAGTATAAAATGTGAACATCTTTTGACAAGTCTATGGAAACTTCAGCGCTTCTCTTGGTTAAAGACTCAGAACTGAAAAATTCATGTCCAGGATCTTGCGCTTTAACTGAAAAATGTTCAACGTCATGGTACCAAATGTATTAGGGCCCTGCATTCAAAGAGAAATTTTAATTTGACAGATCAAATGCAAAAAAAAAAAAGAGGAAGTATTAAAAAAAAAATTAAATTACTTTCAAAGTATATCACAAAACTATTGGGCAATTATTTACTAATGCATAACAACGAGCTTTGAAGTTCTCTAGATGTATCCAATATTTAGCAGCTAATAATTAAATGCCCTGCTTGAAAAATCACTTAAAGATATCTTCATTCGATCCTTAAAGTTGCGTATATGATTGCAGAGCTTGTATGCACATTTGAATTTCCTTTGGAAAATCACAATATTTTCCTGTTAAACTTCTTATTGAAGGTAATTGAAGTAGGGAATTTATTCAAGGCAAATAATACTGGAAGAATATTTACTGTTACAGGTATCCAAATACAGAGTTTACTACTTTTCATTTAAGCCTGCCAGTACATTGATATGGTGTGCTGTAATGTCAGCTGAATCACTGATGTGATACAGATTAAAAATAATCTTCCAAAAAGAGGAACTCAAGATCTTGTGCAAGTCTTCCTCCTGTTCTCAAATCCTTTTCTGGAGACTCTTATAATGTTACGCTTTTCTGTATGATTCAACTATGACACAGAGCTGTAGGGAGAAATGGTGCTGGCCTTGTAAGCCAGGAGCATCTAGACACCCATTACATAAATTGGAAGAAATGTAAATTATGTAATTGCTCATTTCTTTTAATACCTAGGTAAAATTGGCACTTGAATGAAGAGTATCTGGCTAAATCTATGCAACATTAAGTAGATATTTGAAAAATGCTATGGGGATTTTTGATGTCCTCTATTATTGAAGGCTTCCTTCTTTAGCTGAAGTTAGTATGCATTAGTATGTGGTTAGCATTTTTTTTTTTTTTGAGCTTGCAAAAAGATTGTTTCAGACAATTAGGAAAAGATTAAGATTTTCTAAATACACGTCTTTGGAGAAAAAAAATGGACTTATAATCTCATGCTAGTCTTGAAGTAACTGACTAGATTTAGGCTTTAGTTTTACTGAGCATTTCACTGGAGTGGCTGCTCTTTCTGTATTTTTTTTTTTTTTTTTTTTTTTTTTTGTGCAAAGACATTCCCCCCCCCCAACTGCTTTTTCTGTCTTGCAAAAGACAACAAATAATTGGAGCTTAAAGATTCGTATTCTGCAACTTGTGGATTTTCTCAGGCTACTCAGTTTTTTTGAATAACCTTTTTATAACTTTTAGAGAAAATCGTTGCGTAGAAACTCTTCAAAGCCTCGTTAAAGTTCTGCTGATCCTTGGGGAAGAGCAAAAACCAAAGAACAAGAACAAACTCTAATGCAGTTCTGGTGTACAGGGAAAGGAAGAAAGGATGTGAGGGGAGAAGTGCCAAAATTGGGTCTTAGAAAAAACTGAGAAAATACATGGGCATATTTAAAGAGAAGAGTGTTGAGCATTTAGTTGAAGCTTATAGCTTCTTCTGACTCTTGAACCCTAGTGAATTAGTCTTTGATGTCAGTGAGTCTGCTGCTGCGGGCAGGCAGTTTTTTGGAATTGTTTCTTTGTTAACAAATAATTCTTCAGTTACAAGTGCTTCACGTGTGTTACGTGTACCTGCGTTTGCCACTTGGTCACTTTTCTTAATTTTGAAGTATTTGTACACTGCTTGTTTTCTTCCTTCTGTTCCTTTTTTTATTGTTTTGGTCTAGAGTTAGACACGCAGAGAACTTCTAGCTCTTAGGGGAAGAAAATGAATATAAACACTCATGCAAATGGGTCTGGGTATGGAAAAAATTTATCAGGTTTTGAAATAAATGCTGTGATCTGGATCTTTTTAAGAGGTTGAAGTTGATGGCTCTAATTCTAATGCCCATTAATGTCCTGTTCTTCGTACGGCTTCTTAATCCCACTCATGCTGAGTTGTGCTTGTCTTCTGTCTGGCACATCATGGTGACCCTATGGATAGGACTCATTTTATGTGGTGCCAATCTAGGGGTAGCTCTTGAAATATTTTAACTTTGCCCAAGACATCCAAGTTCCAAATATATTTAATCTTAACATGGGCTAATTCATTTTTAATGCATCTAAAGTTGCCATATGATGACCAGATTACCAGCTTCTCCTAAAATTGGCTCCTGAGATGCTACTGATGCTGCCTTTAAACACCAAAACTTTTAGCAGGGTTTCTGATTGTGTAGGAGAGTGGTGGTTTTTCTTCCTTTTCTTCCATGAACATAGTGTGGAGGAAAAAATTATGGTTTATGGCTTTTATAGACACATTGTATGGCATGAAGTATAATTTGAATTTTGCCATACACCTGACTCATGAGGTCTACGTATGCACATGTTTTTGGTAATGGTACTCAGTTTGAAGTAGTTTGCCTGTAGGAGGTGTATGCAAGACGGTTCAGAGTTTTGAAATTTAAGCGCTAATTAAGCGTGTTGTAGGGATGCAGCAGTTGAAACATCTTGGCCACTTGAAAAATCTTTGAAGTTTGTGGGCTCAAATTCATCAGGTAGCGTGGTCCTAATGGATGTGCTGACCTGAGCAACGAAGTGAAATGCAACTTTCAAATTAGTTCTTGTTTTTAAAAGTCCTGTATATGGCTGTGAATAGATGAGTGAATCTTAAGAGGCTTCTCTTCATCTACTCAAGAAGAAAGAAAAGTTGTTACAATTGTAAATCAGTATTTTCCCCTCAAGTTTTCATTTGTTCATGATTTTTTTTGATACAAAAAGTAAAAACTTTTTTGCAAGCAGTGAGACCATTTCTCATATAGCAAATACTAGTTACTGTTTCCGTTTAAAAAAAAAAAAAAAAAAGTTTCACACACCTAAACCTCCCAAATGCCTAACAAGATCTGTTTATTTTGGTTTAGTGAATTCTTTGTATAGATAATATTGAAGTTTCTCTTGAGTCTTAAGTGTACAGAAGAAAAATTGTTCTATTTCCTGATGCATTAGAAGTGCAAATAGGCTCTACTTCTAGAGCATATTGGTAGGTATGTGGAAAAAAATAGTTAGATGAACCATTAGCAAGTAAGTTTTTGTGCCAAAACAATAATAGTACTTCTAGCTCAGAATTTGAATAACTTATTTTAAAAAAGGAAAAAAAGAAGACCCATATCTTGCTCTTAGTTTCTGTGTACCTTTCTAGAGCCGGTTTCTCCTAGCTGTATTTCTGAGGCGTCTGAAGCTAGAGGAGCAGTAAACTCTGCTTTACTGTTAAAGTTCTTTACAGATTAAAAGGGCTTCTCTTTGGGGTATTCACTACTGTAGACTCTGATAGTTGTGTGAGTTAGTTCAGAAATTAGGGGAATATCTAGTTTTAGGAAAATGATCCCAACTATTTGCAGCAATATCAATGATAAACCTGATGACTGCTTTGATACACTCTAAGTATTGAGATTTTTCTGCTCTGGGCAAGGATGTGGGTTGCTCATGTGCTGCACATCAGTATTATCTGCCTAGAAAAGGTTCTGTGAATGTCGAGTGACCATATAGCTAAATGCGTGAACTGCAACAGCTGAGAACTTTTCATGAGCTGAAGGTACAATTAAACCCCTTATTAGGGTAGGAAAGTGCTCTAGAGTCTGGCTGGTGAGAAAATAAAGCCAGTTTTTATCTGAAGGAAACACGATTGGTGCATGACAAATTAAAGTTATTAAATGAGGGGAACAGTGCATGTGGAAAGCCCGGAATTAATGCTCATGCTTGGGAAGCGGAGAAACCGCTTGGTGGTCGCTGATGGAGAGCAAAAGCGACCTGCGGCCCTGCAGGTGGGGCGTTTTGGTGAGCGTCGCTGCCAGGCCGCTTACTGCCAGCGCCTCCGTGAGAACCTACGTTGTTTTATTTGAGCGTTGACTCAGATCTCTTCAACTACCAGCACGAGCTGAGCAAGTCGGTAGTGTGAAAACTGTCGCAACGAAGCTTCGCGTAGCCCTCAAACGTTGCCTCCCTGGGTTCGAAACCGTGCCTTCCCCATTCTTTTCATGAGCCGACTGTGCATCAAGGTGTTGCCTTTGGTTTCGAGGAGCAGGCGTGGAGCAAGCGGTTAACCCATGTGTGGCTGTAGTCGGGGCTCAGCCCGTCTCTGCAGTGATAAATGGTTGCATGACGCGCAAGCTGCGCTAGCCTTGGCTGGTCGGTGCTCTGGTGGTGCAGGGGTGAGTCATCGGCTTGCTACAACTGCACAACGCGGTACTCGCTGTCCTCCTAAATACACCCTGCTCCTGTAGGACCCGTATAAACACTTCTTGTTTACTGACTCTGCTGCAGGCGCTCAGAAAATGAAATGAGGATTAGGGTGTGTTTGAAACAGTTATGCAAGGAGTGTTTCAGACGTGATCCCGCAATGCGTAAGCTAAGAAGTAATCCGAAAGTAGTGCGTATTTAAGAAGGCACGGACAACTTGAATTGGCTTGTAAATGAAAAACAACTTCCCCTCTGGTTTTGGAAACGTGCTGCTGAAAACACCGGATACCTCTCAGAGTTGTAATAGTTGTATTTTTCTAGTAATGACTATTTACTGAAGGAAAAATGTAGGCACGCTGGAAAGCAGTTGATAATTTGGGCAAAAGCAGCAGTTAATCTTGTTTCTTGTTACGTCCTAAATTGACTAGTAGGTTTTTAAGTCTGTTAAGTCATGTTTTTTATTTTAATTTTGGTGAGAGTGTTTTATACTGCTTCTGAAGTTCTAAAAGCAGTTGTGTTTTTTAAGGTTCTTGGTGGGCAGTTGTGTTGATCGTTGGAGGGCGAATTACCAAATTAACTGCTCCGGTGGGTTAAGTATCCAAGGCTTTTTGACATTTTGTCTGAGAGTTTGCAGTCCAAAACTTAGTGAGCACATTTGGATAGATCAAGACTGCGTTTTATGAATACAACTGCCTGTTGAGAGGATATGCCATCACCAAAAATCCTGTGATGGAGTAGGAGCTCTTCCTTAGGATTTTGTGGAACTGGAGCAGCTTAGTAATTCTGTGGGTTTTTTCCTGTTCCTTTCAGTGTATAATTTTATTTAAAAAAAAAACAAGTGACATAGTTTAATCCTCTGTGGACACAGCCCACTCACCAATCTGACTCCTGAAATGAGCTTCAAGTCAGACGCACTAATATCGAGAATATTTAGGTGAAGAATGACTTGAGATTTCTTTCTCAGCAGCAAGACAGGAGCAGGTGCCTGTTAGTTACTGGGAACTCGTCCTGATCTTGGCAGAATTTTGGAAAAATCAAGCCCCCCTGCAAGGTGTCAGGCTGGGCACCTAAAAGCATTGGGTTTCTCTTGAAAACTCTGAAGTCCACAACTTGTGGTCAAACTGCAGTGTTTGGTTCCAGACACTTGCACAATTCGTGTTTCAGGTGGCTGATGGAGCTGAATTTATGCTGCCTTGCTGTAAACTTTCTGGTGGTTAGTCAGAGACCAAATAAAAACTATGCCGTATTTTCAGTATGAGGTTTTTTCTAATTTTGCCTTCAGCTGTTGGATCTTGATAGACTCCTAGTATTTCAAGTGTATTTTTGTTTGAACATCTAGCAATAACCACACTAAAATAAAATCTGACAACTGGGCGTATAGCTAGCTAGATAAGAGCTCAAGCGGACGGAGCTCAATTTGTGCAGATACCTAATGCTTATGTAAATGGAATAATCTGAGCTGACATAGGGAGTTAAGACAGATGTACAATATAGACGTGTCCATGGTCAGCAGAGTTCATTCTGAAGTTAAGAGACTCCCTTCCAGTTGAAGTTGATGAACCTCAGAGCTTTGTTTTCAAATTACTTTATAGCGACCATGGGCAGTGGAGTCCGAGTTACAGCTACCATCAAATGTTTTCAGAAACTCTCTATTTGGAAAGTTGTTTGGCCATCGGCTCCGTATTTTTTGCTTCTTAAGGGATATTTGCTAGTGCCATCTTCTCTGTGAAGTCAAGCGTCTTTATTACCCCTCTTTGAATAACTGTCCCTAACTTTCTAGGCTTAGTGTGTTGATAGAGTTTCTTTATACCCTTCCTCCCTGTATTGGCTACGGCTATACTTTCAAAAGGGAACTTTTTGAGGCGATGAATCTTTGCAACTGTCAGGATAAGCAAATGTGGTCAGTGGCCGCCTATCTCTGACGCTGCGTTTGGAACCGCTGTGGTGATCTTGGCGTTGCCCTGAAGAACGGTGACACTGCAGGCTTTGAGGGAGGTGAAAAGCAAGGGATTTCTGTCCTTGCTGTGAGAAAAGCTGATCTGACGTCTTGTGCAGTTTAGCTTAGCGGTTCTCCAACTTTGTTTAGTGTTTGTGCTACGATATATTTTATTGATGGTCTTTCAGTAGTTAATCTCCTCCGTTCCCCGATCAGGCATCGAGGTGTTGTTAATAAACACTGTTAAGCAGGTTCCTGGGTTAGAAAATATTGACGATTACTTCCTAAGGAGAGACCTGTACTCCTTTTCAAGTGCCTTAAACCATTCAGGGTTTTCTGGCTGTGTTAAAAGCAGAAAGGCATTTTCATCATTTCTGGCTGGTAAGGCCAGATTCCCCTCCTTGTCTGGGTGAATGTTATTAATACCTTCAGTAATCCTTGTGCTGGCAGAGCTTAACATTTAGGAAGGCAATTTGAGAATATACAGCATCGACTGTATACATAGAATACACAGAATTAACATTAATCTGCTGTGTTTGACTTCCAAGTATTCAGCTATGTATTAGTTACCATTTTCTACAGTTTCCTCAACTTCTCTAAAGAAAGATAAGACATGATTTGCTAAAAGGAATCAAAGCCTATTAATCTGAACTGTTTTGGTTAGTTTTGCTTGTTTTGTTATTTTAACTGACATGCAGTCTCCTGAAACCTTTTTCAATGGGTGAGAATTTTGTCAGTTAGATTTTTAAAGACAAGCTTAGCCTTTAACTCAGGTCAGAATTACTAGTGTAGTGTCGGGGGGGGAGGAAAATGTAAATTCATTTTGTCTACCGCTTTCCCTTTCACTATGGCTGAAAATATCATAATCAAAGCCTGCTATTCCTTATTTTAAGGTAGCACAGCTGCTTTCCGGTTCTATCCGAGGCTGGGAATCCATCCTTTGGTAGCAAAAAGTTTCTCATTAGAGAAACGTAGTGATGTTGTCTGCCTTGCTAGGTGCTGCTCCCCGTACTTGTGTGTCTTGTCCCGGTTCCCAGGGTTGCTGCTATCACTTCTGTAATTGCTCTGTTGATGCTGGAACTAAAAGTGGGTTAAGGAGCATAGCTGCACTGGGCTCTTTCTGTTCAGAGTGAATTAAGCGTCTGAATGGCACTCCCAATTCCAGAAGCGTGGCGCAAACCGAAGCGTTGCCTGCTTATAGCTAGCACAGAAATCCGGTTAGCCAGCACAGGTTTGGTGGTCTTCTGCCAGCAAAGGTATAGCTTTTTTTCATGTGCCTCACCAGTGAGACCCACCTCGCAGGCTGCGTGCCATTCCTCTATAGAATAACTTCCATGCTTTTGCACCTAACATCATACATATGCGGCACTCACATGCTGGAAATGTTCCAGAGTTTGTAGTTGCTCCTGCATATCTAAGGATCTTAATTAAAACTGTGGTTTCTGAAGTTTTATAGTGCCTACAAATTTTTTTCCCTTTGGGGAACATCCGTAGTTGTTTTTATTTTGGAAATTTTGTAGTCTGACCTCCTAAGGAAATGAACTTTATGTAATTACATAGCTTGTCAGTACCTCCCTCTCCCCAAATAGCTTTTGAACCTGTTAGCCATGTTCATCCGCATCTCCTAGATGGGTGGAAATCCCCAAAACATGAGGTACTGTGGAGCAGAAAGGTTAATGAAAGCTTGAAGTTGCTGCAGAAGGGGAGAGGACTGTAGGATGCAGATCTGCAGGAACCCAGGCCATCACAATTCTGCAGCCTGCAGAACAACTTGTACCTTTACTGCCATTGCTGGTTTTACTGTTAGTGAGAATGGAGCCAAGGGCTTTTCTCAGTGTAACTTCATTCGGTAGGGTGTAACTATAAGGTAATGGCAAAACATCTGTGCTGAGACCCATTGCTAATACTTCGTTGTTGCTGCCATTCCTGGTAGGGGACTGAGAGTGCTTATTCGAGGCTGACTAATTAAAGAATGACAGCTGCTTTGCAATATCGCTCTGCTTTTGCAAGAGCTGTGCTTAAGTTGACAAGAATTTCTGGAAAAATGCACTTAACGGGATTAATCGACAATGTTTAAAGCTAGGCTTTCTCCGGGGGAAGCTGTTAGACTCTGGTGGCCTTGGGATAACAACTCAAATGTGTTGTTTCCGAGTCTGCAAGCGTAGGTCAGTCCTATTATAGCTGCTCATGGCCTTGACAGAGTGACTGAATGAGAACTCCTCTGTTGTATCAGGTCTTCATCCTGTCTAGCAGCAGAGCTGCAGGGAAATGCAGTAGAGTCAGTGTTAATTCCAGTTTAACACTACTGGGGAAACCTGTGGAGGAGACGAGCGCGGTATCTGTACGTAGAGGGTGGGTGGGGTAAACAGCAAAGTACAGGTTGAGCGAGGAGAACAGCGTAATGAAGGGGAAGAGTTTAACTTGTAGATGTGTATCTTCTTTCTTGCATAGTAGTTGGAGACCTTCCTGAGCAAGGACGAGTGATGCCAGCTGTTAGGAGTTTTGAAATTCTTTGTTTGCCAGGCCCTTTGGATGTATAGGACAGATCAGAGTCTCCTGATTGCGGCTTCCAGACAGCAGGACAGTATCCACCTGAGTCATCTCTTACTCTTTGGTTAGTAGGCTTTAGCACTCCAGAGATGCATCAGAGCCTGTGCACAGTGTGTAAATTCCTTATGAGTTAGCATGTATGTGATCTGGGGAATAACAGAACAAGTTAAATATTGTGTAAGACAGAAATATAATTTATTAGGAAGAGAAGACAGTAGGGAAAACAAGCTCTACGCTTGGGACTGGAAAGGGAAAGAATGAAAGCTTAAAACCTTCAAGCTCTAAAATATAATATGTGGAGTGAATTTAGGATGGGAAAAGAGAAAAAACACAATAAGCACTGTAATAGATTCCATATAAAAATTAACACAGCTGTCTGCTTCCCAGTTGAACATAATCAGAATAAATGCAAAGTTAAACTTCCAGCCTAAAAATCAATCTGTGTAGTCTGCCCTCACATTTGTGGCCCAGGCGTTGAGAGGACATGGCAATATCTTTCAGCAGCACTATTGCATGTACCAGATAGCTTTTTTGTGGACTTTTCTTGACCCAAACGACAAAAGAGGCTCAGCAGAATTTAGTAACACACTGAAGACAAAAACTTGCTCTGTAATCCATACCATGGTGTAGATGTTGGATGATGTTAGTAACATTTGCAACATTGCACACTTCGTATTGCAGTGCCGCTTGTGATATAGCTGTATTATACGTTCCTAGAATGACAAGATGCAGCATCTTGGACAAAGTTCTTAGCTGACAGCCTAGAAAAAATGAGCAAGATCTCAGACATTTCCCAGTTAAGAAGCAGAAGAAAGCAATGTAGTCTCAGCACGACCTACGAAAGGGAAGTTGCACTGGGGCTAGACTGATATGATATGGGAGAAATTTCCTGGGAGAAATGACAGATCTCAGAATAGCAGAGTAGTTGGGGTTGGAAGGGACCTCTGGAGATGCAGTCCAAGCTCCCTGCTCAAGYAGGGTCAGCTAGAGCAGGTTGCCCAGGACTGTGTCCAGTTGGATTTTGAGTGTCTCCAGGGATGGAGACTTCACAGCCTCTCTGGGCAACTTGCTCCAGTGCTCAGTCACCCTTAGAGGGAAGACACAGGTCTGTGTTTCTTTGGGGCTGGTACATACTGTTGTTGGGTAAACTTTTTCTCTAGTCTCTACTGAATACAGTGACCCAAGCCATGAGTATCAACGGGAAATTTTTAAGGTTTGGTATTCTCAGTAGCGCTCCTGTTCCTTGCTCTTATGTAATATTAGCTCAAGCAATGCATTTTTTATCCTTCAACTAATGGAAAGCATTGTTATCAATGTGTAGGGACGTTCATGTGGTATTTCTACCCATTTAATTAAAAAAAAAAAAAAATTCTGGATAGTTCCCTGGCTCCCTATTTGCTTTCCAGGGTGGTTTGATGTAGGCCAGTAGTGTACCAGTAAGTTCACAGTTAATTTGGGCTCTCTCGTGCCCAGAAAAACTTAAAAAAAGTATCTGTGGAGTAGCAAAAATACCTTTACTCCCTCTGTCCCTTTCTGGATTCCCTACTACCCAACAGGGGTAATACTGCTAATTTTTCTTTTTAAGTTTTTTTTTTCTTTTTTTTCCACGTGGTACCTTCCTAATGCATGAAAGAGGGGGAGATGAAGTGGCTAATGTTTCTGGGGTGTAGTAGTGTTTTGGATAGGGGGGTGCAGCTGTTAAGGGCTTAGTGTATAATCTGATGGCAAAAATAAAGGAAGAGCTTTGACATATTTTGTCATGTTTTTTTGGTTGAACATATTGTTCCTCTTTCTGCTGAGACAGCTGTTATAGAGGGGAAGAAGGATAAAATAAATATAGATTATATTTTAAGACTTTCAGGCTTTCATGATAGCCCCTCTGCCAGTTAGCCAGTGGCTCCTAGACCTGAGAGACGGGGAGGGCAGAGTTGGTGGGAAGCTAAATGAGCAGGAATGGCAGGAGCGGGGAGTCCCGGAGGTACCTGCAGCAAAGTGGTGGAAGTGGTAGTGACGGCAAAAGTGAGCAGGTAAGAGAGGAAGGAGGGAACGAGCTAAAGATTTTGAAACACTGAAGCGAACTCGAAAAGGAAAACTTGTGGGTTAATGTCTAGGCAGCCTTATGTCTCTAGGTCTTGAACAGAAGGGAAGGAAACAAGGAACAGGGAGGAGCAGCTCCGATGTGGGAGAACACCCTAAGTCAGGGTGAGAAAAGGTGGCGACTGCCAAGGGGTTGGAAACGCAAACGAGCAGTGAGTTAGAGAAACGGTCTCTGCAGAGAACGGTCCCCCCTCCTCCTCCTCCTCGTGGCGAGCTCGAGCTCACCGCAAGAAAAAAGAATTTGTTTTCTGTTGCATGTAAGCAGGGCGTAGTGATTTCATTTATTTTATTTGTAACTAGATGAATGCAGTTCAACTTTGGCAGACTGTGCGAGTTGATTACTTTGACAGGTTTGATTACCTTGACCTGAGTAGGTTGCAAGTGAATTGATTTCCCTTTGAGAAAAACATCGAAAGGCAACATGAAAACCTGTCAAAGGCAATTGAAGAGGGGTCAGGAAGTTTTCCTTACAGTAAAGAGAATTGCTAAACATGTCAGTTAAAAGGAGAGCTTACTGAAAATACCCGGATTTTGTGACTAGAGATCTTTGATAATTCTGTTCACTAGGAAAATGGGTTTATCTGTTTGATTTGCTTTTCATAAAGCACAGGCAAAGAATTGCCACAGAATAAAAAATAAAAATTTGAATCATAATTCCTTTTCTCCTAGAACACGTCAGTAATGGAGGATCAGAATGAAGATGAGTCTCCAAAGAAAAATACCCTATGGCAGGTAAGACTGTCATTCTCGCAAAGATAGTTGGAGTAATTTTCCATGTTCCTGCTTTTGCGAAACTTCTAAAGAGCTTGCTTCTGCAAATGCATAATCGCCCTCTTATGTAGTTGACTTTGTCATCCTAAAATTAGCTCAGTCTTCAAGGGAAAGATGACAGTGAATAACACTTGATGAATGACTAGATCTTCTCAGATTTTGTACATTTTCACTGACCTTGAAAAGGTGCATAAGATTGCAGTTCAAAGGGTACTTTAGAAAGCAGTTCAACGTTTCTGAGCATACAATCATTTAAAAGAAAAAATTCAGCACCTTCATGTGGTGAAGAATTGCCATGAGTTTAATTTGGAGAAGTTTAGGAATATTTCAAAGAGTGATAATTGTTCCCCAGGAGTCCTCTTGGTCTCTTGAAGGACTCAGATGAGCCTGGCATGGATCTTTGATTCCCTTTGCCCATTAGTAATAAGCCCTGGGGTGTTCTTCTCTAGAATTCTTATTTGTAGCTATAATTCCCAGCATTTAGCTAGGGCTGCTGTACAGCTATGTAAAATAATTGCATGTGTATTCTAATTACATTTTTACATGGATGCCCCAAACATAGGCATGAACTGCTTTTCAAAAACTAAATAAACCTTTGACATCATGTACTTCTCGGTGTGTGTTAATGGGGCAAGCAATTCAACACCTGTGTGAGGGTCTTGAATTTTTTGTGCCGATGACAGAATTAATATCCAACTTTCTTATATGGGCACTGCGGGAACCTGTAAATCATTTGTGGATGCAAACTGCAATATGCAGCAGAAACCACTAGCTTAGCCTGGAAACTTTTGTTCTAAAAAGAATAAGTTCCTTGTTTGCATAGTGAGAGGTGAGAGAGGAGAATAGCAAGAGGTAAGAGAAGTCTTTCAGTGTAACAAGGAACTTAAAATTATGCACAAGGGCCTTTCATTCATCCTTATCTGTGGTAGATGAAACTTGTATGGTGTGATGGCTTTAACAGTATATTTCAAAATGTGTTGATTACTTCTCTGTATGTCCTCACATTTTCTTCCTCAATAGAGTTCTGATAAAGCTGTTCATATTGTTCATATTTAAATAGTGACTTTCTTTTTCTAAAAATAGATAAGTAATGGAACTTCATCTGTGATTGTCTCAAGAAAAAGACCATCAGAAGGAAATTACGAAAAGGAAAAAGACTTGTGTATTAAATACTTTGACCAGTGGTCTGAATCAGATCAAGTTGAATTTGTGGAACACCTTATTTCACGAATGTGTCACTATCAGCATGGACATATTAACTCTTACTTGAAGCCCATGTTACAACGGGACTTCATCACTGCGTTACCAGGTAATTAATATTTATTTTACAAGAAGTAGGTATATAAATACATTTTTTTTATACTTTGGGATGTATGCAAACTTTTCTTTAATATTCTTCAGATTTAGATTGTGTCCTATAAATAATGTGATGCTTCCTAGTCAAAGTAGTGTAGGAGGATAAGTCATTCACTTCTGTGATTAATTGAATTGGCCACTGGATGCCAGTGTTGTTCCATGTAAAAGCGGTTTGAACGGCATATTCTGAAGAACAGTTTGTGTTTAAATTGGGTCTGAGTTGCAAAAGTTGCATCTATGCAAGCTCTGGTCTAGCTTTCTTTTTCATTCCAGGCCCATAGGTGTAGAAAATATTATATGGGTGCTTTTGTGAAGTCTTTATTACATTTTTATTTCTGTCCTAAATTTCCCAAGCCTTTAAAAGAGAAAAAAAAATCAACCAAAAAAAACCTCAGCTGCCCACTCAGATAAGTGAGTCTAGTCATTTGTGTGGTCTTGTTACTGACTCAAGAATAATTTGTAGTTTTTTTTTGTATAGTCCAGGTCCTTTCTTCAATTGCTCAGAACCTCTTTGCCTCAGATGAGTGTGAATCTGTATCAATAACTGGAATATGAAATCTGTTCTTATGCTTACTATATGCATTTCTTTAAAAACTTGGAGCAGTAATAACTATATATATATATACACATTATATAACTCTCTCTCTCTGTATGTGTGTGTGTGTATATATATATATCTCTCTCCATCCATCCATCTCTATCCTTTAGCTTTTAATTATCTTTGTAAGAGGTATCATTTTTTTTCCATTAAGATCAGAAAGGAATTGTATCCCTGGATTTTTTCTGATAGGTAGCTTGGTTCATTTGATTCTTTAGGTAAATGATGGACATTATTTCCAAAATTGGAAATAAGAGTAAAACGGGTCAAAATGTTCCATTTGCCCTGAGAGTGCAGTAGCACAGATTGATACCTGGGGCGAGCGGGTGCTCTGTGGGTATCATCCCCCAAAAGACCAAGGCATGACAGGAAGCCCTGAGGGCAGAGGGGGAGGTGATATGGGTCTGGGTGAAAAGGTAAACGCCTGCCTCGGTTTCCCCCAGCGGGGAAGCCAAAACCCATTTGAGCGATAAAACCTTCCCATAGGATTAGAAACTGGTAATGTAGGGAGCGCAGGAACCACTGAAGTACGCTTGCCTTTACAGGCTACTTCTGCTGCAAGCTCTGAAGCTTTTCTAGCTGTTGGTGTCCTGAGGTGGTCTCTCGTGTATGGACTTCTCTGGTATTGAGTGACAGAATATTGGATTTCTTTTTTTTTTTTAATATTGCAGTTGTCTTCGCTTTGAAACTATGGGTTTTTGTTTTCTCTAGTGCTGCTTTATTTTCACAAAACCTGGAGGAATTTATCTTTTGGAGGTGGTGAGGGGGTTTCTGCTCAGCTGTCAAATGTGGTTGAGATGAACTAAATCAATAGTTGGAGAGGTGGAGTGAGGAAATGAAGAGCATGGTATAGGACACAGGAGCTCGCTTGTGCTCTGTTTTCTTAAAACAGGCTTAATAATGCAAAAGTGAGGGAGGAAGCTATGCAAAGCGGGGAGCTGCCTTTCCCCCAAGCCTCGCTTTCATGGAATTTATAGCTGATTTAGCTCATTTAGCCACATGCGTACAAAATGGGTTCCTAGTTTTGACTGGAGAGCTGCTTCCTTTAGGTAGCCTAGATGTTGTCTTCCAGGGTTTTTTCCTTGTTTAAACTGAGTGTTGAATTTGGATGTTCCCTAGAGAATATCTGAGTTTCAACTAAAAATAAAGCGATATAGATCTTTGTGGTTGTCATATGCAAATATGATCTTCAAGTATAATTCTGTTTGCCTTTATTTTTACACCTCAGGTATCATGGAGATGTATAGTTCTTTTATATTTATTGCTAAGAAAAAAAGTGAGTGTTTCAAAGCACCTTGTCACTGAAAAGTTTACCTGGCTGTACGATGGTCTGCTGTATTCTTTTATGGTGAAATAACGTTAGTTTTCCTTTGGGGATATGACCATCCAGTAATGTCATTGTTTTTGAATGTTGTGTTATTTTGGCAATTGGTTTCCTTACATGTAGATGCTGGATTGTAAATGGGAAGAACTATAGGAAAATTTGATGGGAAAGCTTGTAATGGATTTTAATAGCCTGCCTATCAAAGTGTAAAAAAAGAAGTCGGTGGTTTACAGCAAGCAATACGAAACCTACCTCTCCTGCCTAAACAGCCATGGTCTCTAGAAGGTTGTAACGCAAGTTGAGTGTAAACGTTCACTAGTCATCCTTGAGCTAGCAGAAACTTAGGTGCATGCGTTTTTGGATGAAAATAATAAATATTTTCTATAATGCCCAGACCTAAAATGGAGCTGCGTGTTCATACTATCTGCAGTGATTCACCCGATAGCAGCCGTGAGTCTGCGCTCAGCGAGACGGCTGCTGCGGTCGAGGGGCAATTGGGAATCTTCATCTCCCTGATCGTTTGTGCTTTATTGCGCAGCACTGGGAGGTGCTGGTTTAATAACGCGAAAAAATACTTATGCTAAAACACTTCCTATTTAATAGTTCCAGGTTGCGCAGATTTTGACTCTAAGGTGCATCTGATGGCACTGCGCGTACATGTGCTCCAGGTGCCCGTCATGGTTCGTCTTCTCTCCCGCCTGAGTGCATTTGTGCAGAAGGAATCGTTCTGCCCAGGAGAAGTTCTGCCTTGACCTGAGAAGGCCTGTTGCTAATGAGCTTCTCTGTCAAGGGTGGGGAGAAAGGGCCCCCGGAAACCTCTTTGCCTTCTGCATTTCTGCATTTTTCCTCTGTTGCCCTTCAGCCATGTATACGTATACGCTGGGTCTTTTTGGAGAAACAATTGACTTGAGTTTAATGATTGACTTTTTAATTAAAAAAATATCAAGGGGAATTTGATTACTGTGGTTCTGAACACAGTTCTTGACTGCAGATTCCTATTTCCTTAAAGGAATATGTTGACCTCTGAACTTATTCAGTAGTTTTAATTGGAGAGAGTTTTCCCCTTTATCCGGGAGTGGGACATATTTCTCTAAAGAAAATTTGCTGCTTTTGACTTTTTTCTGAAGTTCTTAGTTTTGCTTATGGCTAATATTATCTGTGGCTGCTGCTTCTCGCAGTGTCATTCAACTTCGTGAAGAAACCTTTGGAGGTTTGTGATCATACTTAAAGTAACTTTCTCCAAAGATACAAGTCGTTTAAAAAAAATAAAAATAAAAAAAAATTCAGTTTCCCAGACTGCCGGATAGAAGCAAAGGTTTCATAACTTACTGTGCTGCAATTGCTACTGGTCATGATGCTGAACAGAGGCACAGAATTTTCATGCATCTGATAATTTTTTTTTAAAGAAAATAATTATAAATTGCATTTTGTCTCATCTCATCTCAAGTCTTGAATATTTAAATGTAAACTTTATATTGCCAGTGCATACTCATTCCTCCTTAAGTTGCAGTAAGGTGTATAAGTTTCTGTGAAAGCTAATTGAAATTGGGAGACTAAGTGGTAATAATTCTTCACTGAACATCAGGCACAAAGAAAACTACATTTGAACATGCAGTGTTAGAATAACTCCTGTATAATTTGTTCCCAGTAATTTAATCTGAGCTGATTGAAATTAATCCCATGTTGGGCTAATATTGCATTAAAAGATATCAACCTTTTTAAAGATAGCTTCAGCTCTCTGAAGAAGTAAAATCCCTGTTTTCAAACCAAAGTAGTCTTTGCTTGCTGCTATCCCCACTGATTTTTACACCTGCGAGAATGCAGGAGAAATGGAAAATGCTTGTGGTATCTGGCTTCCCTTTGCTTCAGTGGAAAAAGTGATAATTATGGTTTGCTTTCCTGCAAGGAGGGCTGGAGTGTTTAGTCTGCAGGCTCTGCTCTTACAGCCTGGCTTGTGGTTGGGCTTTTCTCTCGACTAGCAATCACTGTTACGGCGTGTGCCTGATACGGTATCAGCTATTACAGATATCATCGATCTGCCTTATAGACTGCGGAGCAACTCGGAAAGGCTCGTTGTTCTTCCAGCTGCGCTAGCTGCATTTCCTCCGTCGTGCCAAAGCCCACCCTGAAAAGGGAGCAGCGTCTAACGCACAATATAGTTGCGAGAGTAACTTATGTCGCCTCTGTGCTTTTGCTTCCCTTAATTATCTTTAAGATGTTCATCGTACTGTTCCTTGCGTGGTCTCATCCAAATTGTGCCCTTTCCTTAAATCAATTACAACTTTGACCCTTGAGTTTCTATCTTTCGGCCTTTGATTGGGGAGGGGGAAAAAAGCCGATTTTGTATCTGTTTTATGTGTTAAAGCTCTAAGAGAACTGTACGCCATGTCAGGCAAGCGAAACCCTGCCAGAGTTCTTTTGAAATTTGTTTCTAAAATAATAAGTCTGTGCAGTTGCATGATCTCAGTGACTGTTTCATATCTAATGTTAGTCCATTTTATAGAGTTGACATCCCACATTTGGGTTTCATTTTCATACAAAGTGATATTTACACATTGAGCTTTGAAATCTCTGTGGATTTTAATTGTTTTAATTTATTATTGAAATTCAACCAAACCTTCATCTGGTACCTATAATCAACAACAGCTGTAACTTTTTACCATTTTCCTATAAAACTGCAAAAGCTGTTGTTGAGGCATGACAGTTGGGAGTAATGTTTTTCTTTGTTTCTTTGAGAAGTGCGCTAGTAAATGCTAGATGCATTTTATTAAAGAAAATGCCTAATTTTTGGTACCTCTTTCAGAAAATGTTTTTAAAACGAACTGTGCACTGACTTTAACTGTACAATGGGTATTTGTAACCTTGAACTTCCATTAAATTAAATGAGAGAGAATCCTACATGGTCTCTGAGTTAATTATAATGGGTCCATCTAAGAATCGGTGCTTCACACCAGTTCCTACTCCATTAATTAGGATAACAATTTTACATGCCATGTTTTTAATGTGAACACTGTAAATCTATACATCTTTGCTAGTAGTAAAAATCTTAAGAAGAGAATGAACAGTGGGCAAAGCAAAGCACTTGGATGTTTGCGCTTGGTCTGTAGTGTTCAGGACTGAGTAAGTTCATAGAAGAAAAGATTGCTTTAATAACATTGGAAAACACTGGTGTTTCAGACTTTTAAATCTGTCTTTAACTGTGACCTGTGCTACTCAGAATTGTAAAAATTACGCACCTACTAATTCACAACTGGTCCTTCAAACCCAATGAAATATTACTGGCTCCATAATAAACAGGCTGTCGGTGTTGCCGAAAGAGTAGTCACAGCCCGAGAGGTGTATTCAGGCATTGGTAGGCACAAATATATTAATGCTCTTGTGGAGATGAGATGTGGTAGCTGATTGCTGGTAGCTTTTATTAAAAACCTTGGTTTAATTCATTTAAAAATTAACGAGCATTTGGTACTGGGATTGCACCGCAAGGAAAAGGGCCTGAAAAAACTTCAGGTTAGTGAAATGATTAAAAAAAAATGCCAAGCATTTAGCGCTTGGGTTGTGTCTCTCCAAGCTGTATACTGCATAGCTACATAAAAATCCTTCTGTAAGGTAGGCAGTCACGGCTAAATATTCAGGAGAACATCCCTAACCTATAGGGAAAAAAAAGCTTTACTAAGGAAGATGATTTTCTTTATACCTTGAGCTCAAGTGGAGACCTATTCTCCTTGGGAACCACATTCTAGCCCTGCCTCTAAATGCTTCATACATTGTGGTGAACTGGTCTCTTTTTAAAGCTGGGTTTCAGAAAGGACCTAGCTCTTCATCCAAAGACCAGGCTGACCCATCCTGCTGAGTTACCCAAGAGCCTTGAACCATGCTTTGATCAGTCTCTTACGGGTCAGGCATTTTTGGCTTCTTTAGGTCCAAATGCTATTTTTTTCCTTCAGGGTCCTGCCCGTGCAATAGAAAGCCACCAAACTCATCTTTCTACGCAGCCCCTGTTGTGTGGTTTTCTGTGGTGGAGTCAAGGCTGTGGTTGGGATGCTGAAGAACAGCGCTCTGGTGGCATGATGAATTTTGTACCTCCCTTTTTCTGAGGAAACAGGATTAATGACTCGCGGTGCCTCAGCGGCAGCGTGCCGGCTCTTCACCTCTGCTTGAAATAATCCGTGGATAGCCATACGTGGCAGCATTTGGTCTCCAAGAAAATCTCTGTTTTTTGGAGAAATTGTTGGTACCACCTTGGTCATTAGTGTTCAGGCTGTGATTGGAGACCCAAAGGGCTGGCTGACTTCTCCTTTTAATTTACCAGCTTCCTGCCTGACTTTGACTGCTCAAAAACGCACTGAAACACTTTTGAATACTTTAAAGCAGGCTTTTAAGGGAGTGTAGTGACTGTCATTTTTTTCTACTTAATGAGCCTCAAAATAGAAATCTAAATCAGACTCTGCTGAAACCGTCTAAAGGACATGTGCCTTGCTGCTCATACCAGGGGTTTTGGATACAGCGTATGGATTGCTGCCAACAACGGCATATGCCGTATGCTGCCGATGCGATAGCTTAACAATTTATTGCATCCGATTGTGTAGCAATGTAAGGACTTTTTCAACTCATTGCTGTGAAGCGATGTAGGAAATCAGCTATCGTTTTGCCATCTTGGTCATTTTTGGAAGATGACTTTTTCTTTCTTGCTCTAATGAAGCTCCTAAAGTGCTTATACTTGCCTTTAAAATGTTTGTCTGCCACTGAAAGGCAGATGATCCTGTCCTCTTAGCTTTGAGGCATATCTCAGTTTGGTCGTGAGCAGATCTGTGCAGTGTTTCTGAAAGACGACGAAGGTATGTTGCAAGAGGGAAAACGCGTGCGTTTGTTGGGTTCACAGGATGCTTTGCAGTGCAGTTTTTTAATTCGGTTGGTTACTGGCAAGTTTACAGCTCATCAGAGCTCTCGTCTTTTTTGCAGGGAGAGGACAATTATTTAGCTTGTTGCCAGGAGATGGCAGTAACAGATAAATTTTTCCATATGTGCCTGACCAGGAAGTTTGTGCAGGAACATCATCTGAACATCCTGTAATATTTGTTGGTTTTCCCCTTGGGAATTGCTGCTTTTCATTGGACGCGTTCATGACTTTCACATTTCAAAGCTTGCTCAGAACTGTAGACCAGGTATCTGCCACGTGCTCAAATGCCAGCGTGGCTACTTTGTCCTGTAACCTTTCTTTTTAAGTAGATGGCTGAAATAAGCACTGAGTTACGGTTCTCTTATTTGTCAATAAGGCAGAATTACCCCTCCCAAGTTTTCGGTGAGAAAGGAATCCAGTAGGCATCTGTCCCAGCCGCAATCCGTTCCTGGTGGCTTTCTACTCAAGTCTTACAGAAATACTTCTCGCATCACAATGTTTACCTTTTCCTTTTTTTTTAATAATTTCTGGATCTGCTGATTTAACTGTAACCTGCTGCTTTATTAACATTTATTTTCTTCTCGCTTCTTCCAAATGCTATAATCATTCATTTTTATATTTAATTACTGAGCTTGAAACATAGCAGCTTAATAGTGATTAAACTAAATTATCAGTTCAGTCATTTCTTAGTACAGTATATGGTCTCTTAATTACCTGATAATTTGGCTAAATATCCCTGTAGGAGGTGTGTGTGTATAAATATGTATCTATCTCACATACCTTTAGCCCTGAACTAGAGTAGACATGCTGGGAGGACAGCAAAAGCCCTAACTTAGTCTGAAGAGGGAGAGGAGGGTGTTGTAAGCACAGCTGTGGTAAAATGGCTTTTGAAAGAAAAATGGTGCAGTGAAATGGGAGCCTTAAACACTTTTTAATTTATATGGGAACCTTGGTGTACTGCTCTATTAATGTAACATTGGCAATAATGGTGGTTAATTGCCGTATCCCGTGCACTGTTTGCTTTGGGAACCAGAACGCTTTATGCAGAAAATTTCCCTCTTCCTTTTGAAAACGTCATGTGCTGGGAAAATGTGCAGAGAACTGTGGTGCCGAATTACAGAGTTATGGGTGTCCTAGACGTACTCCCGTGTCCTGCGTCCGCTGATCTTACCCTTGAAGCTTTGCTTGTGCAGCAACACAACGATTCTGTACTAAAAGAACTGTTGGATCTGTTTCTCCTAAAAGCTGCTGTGTCCCCTGTTCCTCATGCCTGTAGCTTCGAAAACGGAGAAATGCGTAGTCAGCAGACCTGGGCCGTTTTCTTCATTTTTATCTAGATGCGTCCTCTGCTTTGCACAATGACTTAGTCTGGCTTCTTGATACCAAATGACTCCGGATTTTAAACCAATTCTCTAAAATGACCCTGTGATTGTGTTTTCCTAGAAAACCTTGAGAACTCTTTCAAATCAGATAACATCATAACAACATAGCAAAAGTTTTTTCTTTTCTTTTTTTGATAAATATATCCTAAATAAACAATGTTTAGAATCTTATAGTAGATATCCCCTAGAAAGAGTGGGCAGATGCAGGCTAGAAGACCACTTTTATTTAAGGCCCTTGTATTTTCTTCAAACTGTTAATGCAGAAGGCAGAGCCTCTAGTTACTTGAACCTCGCTCTCTCACTCGCTCTCTCTCTATAAATCAGTTGTTTAAATTTGTTAGGACTGCTATTGAAGAATTTGAATAAACTTGACTTACTTTGTAGGAGCTTTCATCATTCTTAAAAGCTTTTTATAGTTCTCTGAATTCTGCAGAAGAAATGAACATGCTCTTCAGGTGCATATTTTGATTTCTTCTTTCTGTTGTTCATGTTCACGAAGGCCATGCCTAATCTAATCTGCACCTCACTGGAGGACTGTATGAACACAATCTTTGTTTTTCCAAAATGAATAGAAGTTTTTGTGTGTTTTTTATTTCTATTTGAAGTCTAAAGCAGGCTGACATAAGATAGAGTAGCAAATTAAAAAGGTCATCTAATTTGAAAGGGTCTTTTTTTTTCCCATGCTTGGCCAATTGGCATACATTATTCACTAAAATGAAGTTATTCTAGATTTCTGATTTAGTGAAGTTTTGGGGAAGGCAAAATTACAGGTCTTTTGAAATAAGTAATAAGTCTACTTGTGATTTCTTGTCTGACCAGTGACATTTCAGTAGGAATGTGAACAGGAAAAGTCTGATTGCTCTTTTAAATCTAATGCAAATATACTATCTAAGTGGTTCCTACCTATGTACCTTTACTCAACTTCAATCACGTTTGTTTATCTAGCACTCTCAGCAGGAGATAAAATCTGACAAAGCCCATAAGCAAATGCATGCGGCGCTTACCAAGGTAATTTAATGCCTTGATATGCATGTCCGGTGGTAGTTTATTGGATTCATCAGCTTCACTGATGTTCTCTCTACCAGCTTAAGTTCCTAGTGCTTCTGGATAAATATTAACTGACGATTGTGAGATAATGTATTGCAGCACGTTGCCTTACAAAGCCCTGGATTAACGGGCTAGGTTCTGACTTCTGGTTTATTTGAGCTACTGTTGGAGTTGAGTGCATCTAATACATGAATCTAGCCATACCATGGTGGGGAGAAGTTATCAGGGTTAAGAAGCTGCTGCTGGTAGTTAGGATCCTTGAGATAGAGAGTCAGTGTTTCCCCAGTCCATTAATAACTAATGCTTGTTGGCCTTATGCCGCAGGAGCAATTAGAGCATGAGCCATCCACGGAGATGTTTCTTCTTACATATCCAAGTAACTGAACCAGAAAGTTTGGATACTAGGGCAGAAGACAGCTGAGAGACTTTCTTGGTAACAGCTTCTGACAGCTTTTACTGCCAAAGGGCTTTCATTTGGAGTAATGTTGCCTTACTTAAGAGTTTTGTTTTGATACATGGCTAAACTCATTCTTTGACCCAGGAAACTTAACATCATCAAATCAACAGTAAGTAATCTCGCACCTCACTACTTTGGACTAGCAGGTAGCGTACCTCAGGGTGGAAGAACAGCAGATGAAGAAAAAATCCTAAGACAATATCTAATTAGTATGGATATTTTAAATACATTGGGCAATCCTTATGAAGCTAAATTAAATTTACTTTGCGCTAGAATTTATGGCACGGAAACTGAGTTGTCATCTCTTGTTGAGAATTATCTGAATCCTGGTGGTTTCTTAGCTGATTTTCATACTAGACACAATCACATTGACTGGACCAAAAATAAAAGCTGTATCAAATGTTTTAAGGTAGAATGATCGCATTATGTTGTTTCAAATATTTGTCCCTCTTGAATTTCTTTTCAGCTAAAGAGATGCCTCAAAGCCTGCTTCCAGGATAAGTCATTCAGTAATTTCCCCAAGGATGGGGTCTAGTGACAGTAACATGTAAATCGGCATAATTGTCTTAGGTATTAAAGCACTGTTCAGAGTTAATGACTTAATTTCCAACTCATTCTCATTGATTTCCCCAGCCCACATCAGTTTGCAGCGCGTGGCCTCTCCACCATATCCTCTACCACCTGATTTCTGAACAAAATTTGGGAACGGACTGGGCATGTGTAGATTATAGAAAGAGTTTGAGTAGGAGTCATGTCCTTAGGTTTGATGTAAGAACGCTTTTGCAGAATCTCTGCTAATGCTCCTTCTGGTGAGCTTATCGGGGTATATCTGCGTTTGTTCCTCAGGAGTCCTGTCTTCCGCTGCGTTGACTTAATCTAAATAGTAGTAAAATAATCAACATTTTAGCTTCGTATTACTGCTGCATTGTAAAGCATATATTTGAGGAAGACTTTCTTTTTGGGCCATGTAGCTCAGGGCATTGCATGCTCAAAAAGTCCAGCAGCAAAACATCTTCTGGTTATGCACTGTGTTGGAATTTGTCTTACACTCCCACTCTGTCTATTCAGCAGGCAGACTGTACTAGGAAAGGAATGGAGGTCGATATTTCAGGGTAGCTTTTTGGATTAACTAATACTTCTGTGTATGATAATGTAATTATCGCATTGCTCTGATGCCTTAAAGCTATGTTGTCATTCCCTAAATGTACTGCAAAACTTGGAGGAGGTTGGTAGTTGCCTGGGAAGTGACTGACACTTTGATTGCCTTTATTTCTTTGTAGAGCAAGGCTTAGATCACATAGCGGAAAACATCCTTTCCTATCTTGATGCCAGATCGCTCTGTGCAGCGGAGCTGGTATGCAAGGAATGGCAGAGAGTCATCTCTGAGGGAATGCTATGGAAAAAACTGATTGAACGGATGGTACGCACGGATCCGCTGTGGAAAGGACTGTCGGAACGAAGGGGTTGGTGAGTACCTTGACAACGTCTAAATTCACCTTTTACTCTTACAGCGTTCTCTGTGGCGGATTTCTGTAATAGTGTGTTCTGCCAAACAGTAATTTTGCAGCACGTTAGTATCAGCGGGAGCCTTCCCTTCTGCGGACGTGGAGGGGGAGCCAGCTACTGCTAAAGCTATCGCCTCCCCTTTCTTCTCTTGCTTGGTCCCCTTTCCTTCCACGCACTGGTGTCCGTCTGTCACCACTTGGTCTCTCGGGGTAAGTCTGGCTGCAAAGTTGTGATTTCTGTTTTGTGGGGAGAACTGATATGTAACATTAGCTAACAAAAACTAGCTGCAGAATGTTTGCAGAACATGCAAAAATGCGGAAAGCCGTAGCTTTTTCCTGAGTGAAGTATTTCTGATTAAACTTTTTCGCATCGTTTGTAAAATGGCTGGTTGGGCTTCAGAAACCTCTCCTACGGAGGTTTCTCTCTTCTCCTTTTACGTTTGTGATAACTGGATTTTTGCATTCTTCACAAGTGTCTGAAGATACGAGGTGTTCTGCTTTAGCAGCTTGTTTTTCTGTGCTCTCTAGTGGTGCACCTAAGAAAATGCAAGGCGTAGTTTAAAGAGCTGTGCAAGGGAGGACACCCTACTGGCAAAAAGCCTTCTGAAGCAGTAAACCCTAATTCAGAAAACCCTAAGGAGAATACCTGTTTTCTTTTCAGTCTTGGACATTTTAAATAAAGCTGTCAAATTGTACAATCAAAAGGGTTATAATTTCAATGCTAAGTATTATTACAAGTATTCTGTGGAAATGTGTCATAAGTTTTAGTTCATTGCAGCTTTTAAATCCCTTTAGAGTTCTTGGATTCTCTGTACTAAACTGAAAAATATATTTCTGGTTCTTTCTAGGGATCAGTACCTGTTTAAAAACAGACCAACAGATGGCCCCCCAAATTCATTTTACAGGTCCTTATACCCAAAGATAATACAGGATATAGAGGTATGTTTTCTGATGTATGTCTGCAGCAGAAATAATGTTTCACACTCTTAATGTTTCAAACGTTGATGTTAGAGCAGAGAAGCATATTATACATATTTATATCATGACTTCTGTTGTGAGTTCTGTCTGTCCAGAAACTGTAAAAAAAATACCCTTAGCAACTTACTACCACAGTATGTGCATTAACGGATTGCTTTCAAATTATAAGTGTTAATACCACCTTTTTTTCATTTAAAGATTTTGGAATTCTTCTGGCACTGTGGATTTTAATAAAATAGTTGTCTTAGGAAACTTATAATTACTCCAAGGCTATTCCACATACTATATGAAACCGGGTGTTGGTTACACTCATTTAGAAAGTGGCCCGAGGGTTAACTCCATAATATTAATCACTTAAACTTTACTGGTTTAATAACTTCTCTTGTTACTTTTAAAGCTGTCATCATCTCAAATATAGCTTTCTTCAGTGTATGGAATTTTTTTTCCCTCCAGTGACTTTGATAACAAAAATAATCTCTCCTATAATGATAAACCCAGTAAGGCTCTCAGTGGTAAAGAGACTAGGGAAATGATAATTCTTTTCTTTGAAGTAATTTTTTTTTCTTATCTTGAACCGGGCTCACTTACTCTTTTAACATGTTTCTGATGGATCAGGATTGTCTTAGTATTCTGCCTACTGGCAGAAAAGTTAAGTCTTGCTCAGTTTGCTATGTACCCACCACAAAACGCTAAATTATACCATGCATTGTAATACATTTATTTCAAGCATGTGATGGACATAAAATTACTGGTCTGAAATTCGTTAGTGGGGAAACACATGTTTTGTTGTTTAAGGCAGATGTGAACAAATGGAATCATTCTGCTATGGCAAATGTGAGTTTGTGTTGCTTGGCACTCAATAAACCAAATTATTCAGAATTTTAACCTATCTGTAAAATGCAGCTGCTGCTGAATATAATCCATTTTTCAAATATTATTTTTTATAAACCCTGCTGCACAATTTATAAACGTTTAAAGTTATAGAACTAAGTGTAAAGTGTAACCTAGGCAAAATAAGGCCAAACTGGATATTTACTTGTGAGGTGAATGTTACATGTTTTAGTACTTGAAGTAAAACCTCCTCTGTATAAGGAATGACAGAGAGCTTTGGGATGCTTAAGTTCCCACTGGACTACTGGCAACTCTTAATGTGATATTTTCTTGCTTTGCGCAAAATTTCAGCCTCGTTTAGTAAAGAAAATGGGCAAAAGGCAGTGTGAAAAGATGATGTTTGAGAAGATGTAAAACAGTGAAGTTGTTCAGCATTATTATATTCCAGATTTTTATGTTTATTCTTCTGAAAGGTGTAAGTGGAACAATTCTATGAGAATTCTCATTATTGGATTTGGAGTATTGCTCAGATGCTATGAGGCCTTTTAAAAGCCTTTGAACTTTTGCAATCTTCTGTTTCATACTTTAATTCTTTAGTTGTTGTAGGTATACTAATAATATGCACCGACATGAAGCTCTTGAAACAGTTCATATTAGTAAGAAATAAGTAGGAAAAAGGAAAAGAATTTCGTGTTTCAATCACTATCACCACTAATATTGGTACTAAAAGTAAAAATATTCAGTCTTTTTAAACAGCTGGGAGCAGGGAAAGGGTGCCACTGAAAATATATCCTGGTAATGAACGTGTTTCTTGAAAAACTGAACTTCATTAAAATAACAGTAAATACTTTAAACCCTCACATTAAGAGGAAATTTTTGCATTGCACGGCGTGAAAACTAAGGGCTCACGTATTCCAAACTTGGAAAATGTGTCAGTGTTCAGAAGTCAAGAAATCAGATTTAGACTATTCTTTTGAACCCTAACTTTCAGAGTTTTCTACTCATAAATTTTCATTTTGCATTATATAATGCTCAAGGGGATGGTGTGATAAGGGTAAAATATACAGAGTAAGGGGTTATTTCGTGTCAAGCTTTGAAATGACATGGGAATGGTAGAGAATGTTGTATGTAAGACACGACACATTACTCTTAAAAATATGGAATAATTAGCATAGGGAGAGAGCTGTCTTTTCTGGGTGTATGACGAGGAAACTGTAAGCTGTTACCATAGTTCCTGCTGATTCCAAACTGCCTGAAAATCGTGTCTGTAGTTACTAAGCTGTGCTTGTACCCTTAAGTTAAATATCACTGGGATATACAGTAGTGCCGCAAACTGGAGGGAGGCAAGTTTACAGAAGCAGAATTAGAGCTGTTCAGGGATAAGCTCCAGTACGTCTGTTCTTTCCAGTCTACACTTATGTCCATAAATGTATGAAAAACCTTTGGTGTTTACTGGCTCTCGATCATTTGGGGTAAAATTTAAGGTATTGGCAACTAACCTCAAAGCTGTACATGGCCCGTGGATACCTTTCAGAAGAGCCCGGAGCTGTCAGCTCTGGGATCCTGCCTCTGCAATTCACTTCACCAAAACTAAGTGTAAGCCTCTGTTTGCCCATATTGAGGAAACAAGTGCGTCTTTGTCCGGTCTTCTAGAGCGACGAAGTCTCTGTTGGAAAACTGATGGCTACTTCCAGAATCATCAGTGCTCAGTTTACCCAGGCAGCGTGTTTCCCACTCCTGGTTCTTTGAAACTGCTGCGCTGGAGGGGGAAGGCGGAAGGGCTGGGCTATTGTGCCACATAACATTTTCCCCTCTTTTAAGGTTTCCTTCAAGCCTGCTGAAATATTGCCGTAGTCTGCGTTTCCAACCTGGAGTGGGGTTAGTGTTTTTGCTAGTAGTTAAGGGTCCAGTAATTCTTCCGCTTCCAAAAGTCTTATTATAATTTTTCTAAAAAATTTTTATCCTTTAAGTCATTTTTCATGAACTGCTTCCCTAAAGGACTCCCAAAGGAAGTTTTTAACGCTTTTTAAAAATGCAGATAGTGGGGAACGATAACAACAACAAAACTCAACTATAAGATTTGGAACACTTAAAAACAAAATAAGAGGAAAATGTTACAGTTGGTTATGGTCTCCTGCAGTTTCATATTTTTTTCCATTTCTCAGTTTTTCAAAGCAATGTGCAGAAGCTCTAATTTAAGACTTTCATCTTAGCAGTGATGAAGAATTTCTATCTCTGAATTGCAAAATGTTTTTTCTTCAAATATTTGGCTGGACCTTTAATGAGATCTTCCTGTTTCTGTCATTGGGTCAGAATTTAGGGAGCTAGTGATGAGCTGAAGATAGTCGCTCACCCCAACTAACCACTTAAATAAAAATGTTTTTACAAGACGATTATCTTGTGTGTGAAGGACATGATTTTCTTAATACAATAAAATATATTTAATGTAACTGCAAGTCTTGTAATATCGTATCTTGTAATACCTGTGGAAGACAAAGATTAACCAAATGCTGCTAGACTGTTTTTAGCAACCAAAGCAGAGTTAATAATTTACCACAGTTGGGTGGTACTAAATTGGGTTACGAGTAGAGATAAGCTCAAAGGAGAATGTGCTCTCTCTTCTCAATTGACTGACAAAATTTGAAGAGTAATCCAAAACCCAAGTTAACAATTGGAAGGAAAAATGAGGAATGATAAATAGCTAACTTGAATTCTTTCCCTTGGGTTCTCTATGCATTTTGGGTCAGAAGTCTGTGCAACCACGAAGTGCTGTTAGCTGCAAGGTAATGCAGACTGTGATTTGGCAATGTGGGGTCCCTTGCCTCTCTGAAAATTTATTAGTGCCAATATCTGCTTATTTCATGCCAAAGACATTCAGGAACATAATGTCACTTCTGAAATCATTGGATTTGAAAATAAGAGGACCTTTAGAGATCTGAAACCAAATTCTTGGAAAGAGGTAGTTACTCTCCACCTCTACTGTGAGGCCAAATATTTAATTAGGTTTCACCTCACAAGAGGTGGTCCAGTAATTTTAAATGTCTCCAAGTCAGATGTTGAATTGCCAAGCTTCTTTAGGAGCCCTTTTAAAGGGAAAAACTTTTGGGGGGCTTATCCTAGAAAACTGAATCTGGGTTTGTGAGGCTTGTTTATGGAGATAATGTGATTGGTGCAGGGTATGCCTGGATGCGGTCCCAAAGCATGGTGGTGGAGGTCAGCTGTCTTAAGCGGATTGTGTTAATCGGCAGATTGCCAAAATGGGAAGTTTAACAGTGTTGATTCCAGAACCCCAAGTCCCTGGATTTTTTCCATGTTATTTATGACTCTTGGCCAGCTATTCAGTTTTCCCTTCAGAATTAGCACAAGTATCTACTTCTTGTGATGAGTTGAGAAGACATAAATGTTCCTCTTACCTTTAGGCACATGGAAAGTGCCCTCATCTTGTTTCCATGGAGACTAAGGTCCACTTGATTAACAGGAGAATTAAAATGTAATTTTGCTAGAGACTTTAGGAAGGAATGGTTCCGGGCCATTGAACAGACACCATACCTTCTTCTGAACATTGAGAATGTTCAAATTTTAGAACTAGAACTGGACTTGAAAATCTTGCATATAAAAGAAAAACCTGAAAAGGGGAAAAAGTCATCCCTTACTCCAAGTCGTTGCCAGCTTTGGGAGATATTTGTTTATGAAAGTTCTAATGTATAATTTCCAAGGAATTGTATTTGTTTAGTAGTGTCTTAATTATGAAGCTTGAGAAATTGTGTGTGGAGGGCTGTGGGGGAAATCAGGTCAGCAGTATATGCCTAGAGTTTTCTTTTTCAGCCAGCCTTTGAAGTCTACTCCACAGGCGTGCATTTTCCAAAAGTCATTCCTTAAAAATGAAACTGGCCAATGAAACGAGGCTTTTGAGCGGCAGAGACAAAGCTGTAGAGACGAAGTAGTGCACGACTCGGGTTTTGGCCCTCGCGCCTGGAAGGGGCAGGCGACAGCGCTCGGATCGCTAGTGTGTGACGGATCCTTGGCTTGGCCGTTTTATTCACTTCGCACACGTCACACGTGCTTTTTACAAACAGGCAAACTAAACCTGCCCTTCTTCTTCTGCAGATTTGAAAGGGACATTTTGTTGTTTCTGTTTAAGTACTTAGGGCGCCCCTATGCTATGATAGAGGCTTATAAGTACCTATTTAAGTAGAGCATTAACTTTGTATATTTACGGTATTGTGCATAAAGTTAGTTATTGTCTCAATGGAAACTAAAATATACAATTTTGGTTTTTGATAGCACTGTTCTTTGTCAGGTGTTTGGTTTATTACAGGTGCACGTATCACTGAAGTACCTCAGAGGACCTCTCTCTGCTTTCATCGCTTTTGGCTTGTTTTTTTTTTTTTTTTAATTTCCTCTATAGCTCCAGAAGGGATTGATTTGTTGCGCAGTTAACAGCAGTTCCTTTCTGCTATCATTCTGGAGTCAGCAAGAGTCCATTTAAAGTTATTTTGAAGCTTGAAGTTTTATTGTGTCTGTGAAGTGTGTTGTACCTACTTGACAGAAGTTGGTGGAAATGGATTGCTTTAAGAGAACACCAGCAAGACCCGTCCACAGGTGTCATGGCCACTTGCAGCTGCAGGAATGGAAAGGGCTTGTTTGAGATGCTCCCTTGGATCACTTTGGGGATTTCGTGCTTTGTGGCCACATTTGTAGCAGTGCTTGATAGAGAAGACAGACCTTTCTGGGAAGAGCGACTGCTTTGGTCATCTGCATCCTCCTGTTACAGGTCTGACTGAATAGGAGCTGAGAGGATTTTTGGGTCATGCTCCTTCTCTGGGGAAGGAGGAAAAACTGTATGGGTCAGATCAAAGGTCCAGCTAGTGCAACATCCTGTCTTCTGACAGCATCCACTAACAGATGCCTGGGGCAAAGTGCTGGGACATGATACAACTACACTTGATTATTCCCAAATAAACTGAATAAAAGTCTCTTATTTCCTGCCTTTACAGTCTCTTCAGTCTCCCTCAACAGATCTGTCACTGCTCACAACTGTTTTTCTAGGTCTGAAATTTTGGCTTATGGGGATTTTTTTTTTGGAAAGTGCTCTTTTTTGTTGTTTGTTTTTTGTTGTTGATGAATCTGATTAGCCTAAGCTCTCTCCGGTGTATAGCACCGTTTTGCCACTTAGAGAACATACTGTCTTTTCTTGTACTAGATGAAATGGTCAGTATTATACTGTCAGCTTTCTCCCAAGGTGGCTTCCTGTATTCCTATTAGGTCCATGTCCTTTAATACAGCTTTTGCAAGTCTTCTGTTCTTCCCCTGTAAGAAATGAGCATATTCCACTGTATCATGCTCAGTGAGAAAAATCTAGAAAGTGGTTTGGGTTTTTTTCCTTTGTTTTAATGAAGCTTTAAAAAGGGTTCTGCAAAGCTGCAGTGAGACTCAAATAGTTTTACTTGGTTGGACCTTCGAGCAGCTTCATACATATTGGATCAATTGCATGCAGAAAAAGCTGACGCTTCATCAGTTTATATTGTTCACATTTGGATCTTATCTAAGCAGCTGTAAACATTAGGAACTTAATTTTTAGGTTGTGAATTCTGCCAAAATTCATGATTTAATTGTAACGCTTGTTAGGAAAAGCTTCCCATCCCTTCTTCTCTAGCGTTGTTTAGGATTTTTGGACTTCTTGGCCTATGGCTTTTCTTCTGGTCTTGGAAGTCACACTAGAAGTGGTGTTTTACCCCAGACTAACCCAAAAGCCCGTTTAGTACTCAGTAGTACGCTCCTAGTTGTTTGGCCTTGCTTTAATTTCAGATCATTCTTCAAAACGTAGCGTGGTTATCCTGTGACTTCTATAAATCAAGCCAGAAGCCCATTTTTCAGTTACTGGAAGTCTTTCCAATATTTTTTGTGAAAGTGGCCCTTTCTGCTTGTAGTAAAACAAATGCATTCTGAACTTCAAACAAACAAAACTTTAGGGTATGTTATATGCTAATGGGGACATAGTGAATCCCTAATTCTCCGTTTGTTGGTTTTGTTTCTGTGTTTCCTAATGAATGTGTTTTTTATTCTTGGCTCTTCAGTTTGCCTGAAATGAACTAAATACAAAAAATGGTTCATCACTGTTTTCTAATTAGTCTTTGTTTAGGTTTATTTTATTGCATTTGTTTACTATATCACTGCTTATTACATCTTTCTATGTAGCATGGCAACAATTTCTTCCATGTAATCTTGTGCATTCTTCTGGGCTTTCACTTGGCTTTAGTTATGGATAATCCAAAATATGAAGAATTCTTGCTAGTGAAAAGCAGAAATTCTTCTGGTGAGCAGTAGTGCCTAAATTATCAGCATCACTAGAATACAAATTTTAACTTAAGCACTAAACAGAGTTCTTATGAACAACCCAGTGCCATGTATTTAATAAGCCTGCAGGCGTGTAGCTGTCAGTTGTATAACTTCTGCGTTATGAAAGTAAAATCCAAATCTAGTCACTTCTGCTGCTGTTCTTCAGAATCCTGTAGCGTAGTGTGAATCACGTCTTTTCAGCTTTTTCATGGAAAGGCGTAAGAGAATGAGTAGGGAAAGGCACTATGTTTCCTGGTAAAAGTAGGATAGTAAGTGGTAAGATGCAATCGTAGAAGGACTTCCAGCACCTGGTGTTCTGTCTTCTAGCAGTAATGCCAATTTATGTTCAAGACAGTGTGTACATATGTATTGCTCCCTTCTGAAGGAACATTCACGGACTTAGGTGAGAATATGCTCTTGTTTTAGTGCGTGTGTATAGTGTAAGGGGTAGTGTGCCTGAAGCAAAAATTTCGGCTAGTCAGCTGAGCAGCAAGTTCTGCAGAGCTTACTGGGCTGCATAATTTTCTCGTTCATCATTTTCACTGTGCAGCTGTTCTGAGGAGGAGATGCTTCACTAGGAGGATGTTGGACACAATACAAGTACTTGATGCCATATTGCTCTGGCCCCAGGGATTTCACTGCTGTCCGTGTACAGTACCATTCCTCATACTGATCCATTTCCTCTGGTGCTTGAGCTCTTCAGCTGCCTTTGCTGCTACATGCCTACCGCTGGCGCTGGTCCATAGCTCCCTAACGCTGTTTTTGGAAGTGWTTATGCTCACAGGAAAGGTGGTGTTACTCTTTGCTTACAGGGTTTTCTGTCCCTCTGGTGGACCGCTTTGGAAGGAGGCTTTGCTGTTGGCATGTTTTGTCCTCTGTTACTCTGAGGCTGTCATCCCCTGTGTGTCCAGGAATCTTGTTTATACTGTTGTAGTAATGATCAGAGGGCAGCTAGCTCACAGCAAATGCCTGTTGAGGAGCAATTCAAGCCTTCTAGGCAATGTGTTTCACACAGCCTTTCTTCTTAGGGATCAAAGTTCTTCTTCAGGAGCTCAATGTTTTCTGGCTTTTTGTTTGTTTTTCTAAATGTTGTAGCAGCTACAGAGAAGCTGGAACAGGAAAGGTCTCAAAGATCCAAGGAGCCTGGTGCTGTGGGCAAGCTGAACTTTCTTCTTTGCTTTGTGAGCTCTATTAACTTTATAATGAATGAAATGCTAAGCCCTCTTCCCTCCAATGACATAAGTTCATTTGCTTCTACCTTTTCTCTGCCAAGTCAGGAGGATTTTCTGACTAGGGCAGTGTTGGTCTGTTGGGGCCTCCTTGGTCCTTTTTCAGTCAAGAGAAAGGAAAGCCCTAACTTCAACCATGTTTTTCTTGTCTGAAAGCCTGGTGTTAAGTGACCCATTCTTAGCCTCTCCTTACACAGCTTCGGTGTCATAAGAAATATCTGAGATTCCCCAGGTCCAAGCTATTCTCCAGGCCCAGGTCCATACCTCAGACATTTTCTCCTAGATGCATCTCCAGCATTCGTGGCTGGAGTTGCTAGCATCCTCTGCCAGAGCAGTGCCTATTCATTTACTCGTCTCTTTGTTCATCCATGGAAAGACAAGCTTGCTTCGAAGTTCACTAATCTGTAACTGTATAGCTACTGGCCATTTTAACCAAGTTCACCACAGCGTGAGCTACCAATAAACGTTTCTGTGCTTAGTCCAAAGGAAGATGAGGCACGAAGATGAACAAAACATGAGCAATACGAGCCCATGTATATCCCTGACACAAATGGCCAAATAAAACTCAGCTGATACTACTCAGTACCCTCATTCTAACTAGCCTCTAAGACTAGAGATTTAATGTAGGAGTGATTTTTGCTAATTCTGGTTAACTTTGAGAGATGCCCAGTGTAAATGAGGTATCCCCAGAAGTGCCAGGAACAGCCTGTTGATTGCTTCTGTTAAGAAATGCTGTATTGTGTCCTCAAAAACTTGAAGACATAGTAAATTTGCTGTGGATTGAGAAGCTACTGGCAAGAGGTAGGTATGGGAAGAGAATGTCCTGGAGGAACTTCCAGGGCACCATGCCCGTGAGAACGTCAGCACACCCTTATGTTTGAGAAACTGGAGGGAAGGAAGGCTGTTTAGATCTTCAAATTTCTCCAGCAGACAAATTTGCATTAATGCTTTATGTATTAGAAGAAAGCATGCGAACAAGGGTTTGTTCTCGGTTATTGTCCCATGTATGTCCAGATTTGCTGGTTATACGGTAGTCATTGACTACCTGCTGCTATTGCTCTGGTGAGCATTTAGAAAAATGTGAGGAGCTTTATTTTGTATCCATGTGACCTAAGGAGATAGTGTTCTGCAACATTTTTAGTTGTGAAACCAAGTTTAGAGGCTGGTAACTTGGAGACTTGGGGGGAAATCTATAGAAACTATTGTTGTGGCTAGTGCATATACTAGTAGTTGGTTTGGTATCATAAGTATGCAAATAAACTGTAGGGCTCTTCAGCACTGACTCCATGCTGCTTGTAACAATCCATAAAATACAGCAATTTCTTCCTCTCCCCTTATACATGTATGTCTACCTTCTCAGCATATACAGTTTATTAAGATATCTCCTGGAAAAAGGTTGCAGCTAAAAACTTTTACTAACTGCACTATTCAGTAACAACCAGAAATTTCCTATACCAAGAAGCTTTTATGTGGCTGCCAGTATTGTATTAAACATGTTCCTTTTTAGAGGGTCCTCCAGGTTGCCCACCCACTCAGCTGTATTTAGTCATTTAAAATAATGTTATTTCTCTATACGTACACATCTGTTTTCACTCTATTGCCAATTTAAATGCTGCTGTATATTCTCTGTGTTTTGTGGCTACTTTCCCAGCATATTGAAAATTTACGCAGTGTAAGGGGATTTTACAAGTTCTCAAAAAACATGAAGTATTTTCCCACAGTAGCCACACCATATAATGTCTAAATGAAATGACATCTACTCACAGAAGTAAAATGTGCACCTGCATATGACTTACTGCTTTATAGTGCCTTCGCATAGGTATAAATAATACTTTAGTTTCTTTCATTTGAAGCCAGCATTTTCTTATGGTCAGCTTATTCGGTAGCTTCCTAGAGTGAACTTCAAAGAATTAAATCAGCATGCTTTTGTTGACTACTGGTTTGTTCAGAAAACTGACAGTTATGAACAACATTTCTGATTTGTGGTGTTCTTAATATATCCTGTAGCCATGGGTAATCACTGTTGCGGGGACCTGAAGTGTGAAAGTGCTGGAATGGTGTTTGAGCACTCACCAGCTAGAATAATCCAATACATGTTATGTAAAACTGCGTATTTCAGAACTTTCCAAAAGAGTTGCTTTAGAGGAAACTCCCCCTTCGAACTCTTCTTAGTATTAAACTTCTGAAAATACATGGTTGCTAGAACTGTTTAAGTTGGTTAACTCACATCTGTGATACTTAATCTCATATGCCTTTAGTTAGTGTTGCATTTCTAAATATCTTGCCTTGGGATCTTTATTTATAGTGGTTCATGCTATAAATGTCTAAAACTATCTCCTCCTGTTTCTGAGCGTAGTCTGTCACCTCTCTGTGACAGCGAAGGAGTTAATGAATTGCAGTTCTACCCTCCAAGCTCAGGTGATAAATCTTCAGATAAAGCTCGAGAATTGCATCTTGTTGCCTGTCCTTCCTCATCAAACCCTCCATCCCATGCCGCACAGTCTGCCACCTTCAAGGCGGGAAGCCAGGGCTGAACCAGTGTCAAATTTGAACTTTTTAAGCATACTTTGAACAGTCTGAAAATCAGCAGGGCACTAGGGACTAATGGATCTCAAACTGACAAATGACTTGTCTTAATTTCATTAGCTTCCCCACCACACTGGAAGCGAATGATGGGGGGGAGTAACTTGTCTGCACGCCTCTCTAGAAGCATCTCTTAGTACTTATCATTTAGACACATCCCTGTGACACATCGGGTTTATGTTGCAACTGTGTATAGTTCTCTCTAAATTGCATAATGGGAGACAACTGAAGGAGCAAATGCATAGAAAATCAAGCGGTAGACTAGTTTTCCCTTATAGCAGACATCTTTTCTTAGCATTGGGAAGTCATACGTGCACGGCATTTTTGTCCTGATTAGTGCTTCAGTTGTTTTCTAGCCTTGGGGAGAGCAAGGAGAACCGCATGGAACCGCAGAGCGGCTTGCCATCGTTTTAAAATTAGAATTTGGATATAAATAGGCTTTTTCCAATCAAAGTGACAGCTGATCAGCTTCTCCCCAGATTTCCAAGCAGCATTTTCGGAGGTGGAGGGGGAACCCAGGGAAATCGTCAAATAAACGATCTGTTCTGATGTATGCCTCGGAAAAGGGAAAGCATCGCAGCTGGCCTAGGTACTGCAGATGTTGGCCTGGAGTTCTGCACGCTCATCCTCTAATGAACGTTGTTGCAAGCTTTCTAACTAAAATCCCTTATTTCTTTGAAATCAGCTTGAATCGGTCTTCTCACAAGTAATAAATCTGATTAAAATGAACCTGGCTGATTGAATGACTTCTGGTTCTGTTAGAAAATAGCTTGTGGCCTGTTTAGATGTGTCAGGTTTCTTGCCTTAAAAATATCTCTCAGAATGAGAATGTTGAGGACTAAACTTCTGCACATTTTAAGATGAGTAGAGGAGGTTGTTAAAAAGTTTTGGTGGCTGTTCTTAAGATGGTTTGAAATTCTACAGTCCCTGTTTTGTTATTTTTAGATTTTTGTTGGGCTTTAAGATGCTTATAGGAAGCTTTCATATCTCAAAGTCACTTTGAGACGCATAAGAACACCTAATAGGTCAAATGACTGGGTGGGGAGAGGAAAGCTCCAAAGCTCCAGTGACCTCTGTTTTGGGCTCAGCAGTTCTGTAGTGTTAGTTACTCATGTGATGCTGAGCACGGTTTTATTTGAGTTTCTGATTTAATCTTTACTGCTAATGTCAGATGGCAGTGTAGATACAGGGGGAAACTGAATTTTCATGAACGGTATCTCTCTAATGGCTCCTTTGAAGATGCTCCTTAGGGCCGGTTCGATATGATCTTCTCTCACTAATCACAGGGTTTTTTTGTCACGACAAAACACAAAAGTACCAACTCTAATATAATGTATTTCGTGTATTTTTATTGGAAAGAACGTAGATGCATTTCAGTTTTACATACTTAAATGTTAAGAATGAGATATGTAAAAGTGGGAGAGAGTGGGGTGGTTGTTGCCATAATCATGATGAAGCATGCAGCCTTATGAGTAGCATCTAATTGTTTTGCCCTCTTGTTAGACTATAGAATCTAACTGGCGATGTGGGCGACACAATTTGCAGAGGATTCAGTGCCGCTCTGAGAATAGCAAAGGTGTCTACTGTTTACAGTATGATGATGAAAAGATTATCAGTGGCCTACGAGATAACTCCATTAAGGTAAACACTTTTTTTTTTGTCTTTTCTATAGAGATAAATAGGCAGTTTTGCCTTGGAAAGATAGCTGTTTGTGTTTCCTTGATGATTTCACTCCTCTCTTCACGGGATAGTATTATTCTTTGCAGAGTTTGTGAGGATGAGTTGTCTTCTATAGCCCTGCAAAGTTCTCGCCTGTGTTTTGCTCTAGGAACTCGGGGGACTGCCAGCCAGGAGACCTATACTATGTTTGCTTTCTATATGACTAAAAACAAATGCTTGTGAAATCAAAGTTGATATAATTAATGGAGACGCTGTGTGCTGCTGTCCTTAGCTTTGCCTTTTGGCTTGGCTAACAGTTTGTTTTCATACTCATTGTCCCCGAGAGCCATAGCATTTCCGTTTGGAAAGCTGGCTTTTATCTTTTTATGATCATTGGTTATTCACTGTTCTGTCAAGAACTTGCTTCAGGGAGACTTCATCAGGCTAAAGGGAGGAAAGGCCCACTGTTCAGACAGGATAACTACTCATGGAGTCTTCTTGCTATCCCTGGTTTTCCTCCTTCCTTCTCTCTTGCTGCTGTGTGAAAGTCTTGGATCTATGCTTTTGATCTTGGTAAGCAGCTTATACTGTTTATTTTTAACAGATTTGGGACAAAACAAGCTTGGAATGTTTGAAAGTATTAACAGGACATACTGGCTCAGTTCTTTGTCTGCAGTATGACGAAAGAGTCATTGTAACTGGATCTTCAGATTCTACAGTGAGGTGAGTGTCAGGTTTTTGTGCAAAATGACTGTGCTAGGAATGCTTATAATAATCTCCAAATAGTCAATATGCGTGCCCTACTATGAATATGATGCTGCTATTCAGAAGCCAAAATATTCATCTCTGGCAAAGCATCACATTCAATAATTTTTTTCCCAAATTTGAGTCTCATTTTTGTAGGGTGTTAAGAACTTTGAAGGAATGTGATCTGTGTGATTCAAGGCATAACCTGAAGTTGTAGGATGGCTGATGAGCCAACTATACTGTAATTTCCTCATTGAGGGTTCCTTGTATCTTCTTCTGACCTTTCTTAATTACGACTATTGATGCAAGAATACTTGGGATATGTACTTGTCTAACAGCAATTCTGATGACATCGAGTTTAAATTCTTGCATGAATTCAGTGCTCAGTAGAGGTCCAATGTAAACATGCTTCGCTACAGTCCAATGGAAGGCCTTTGTCTCCCATCTGTTGTCTCGCAACAATGGTGGCAATGTCGGTCTCTACAACTTTCAAAAAGTTAAAAATTGATCCTAGCACCCCTTGGGAAGTATGCATCAAGTAGTGATTTCCATTTCACGTTAGCTAGTAGGTAGCACTGGAGGGCGTTACATTCCAGTTGCTGCTGGCTTGTGGTGGATTTGAATGGTAGTAGTGGATCTGTGTGTGTTTAGAGTTTATACTGTGCAGAGGCAGCTTCATTCATCTGAGCTAAAATTATTTTGTTTTTGCAGAGTTTGGGATGTGAACACAGGTGAAGTTCTGAACACGTTGATTCACCACAATGAGGCAGTGCTTCATTTGAGGTTCAGTAATGGTTTAATGGTGACATGCTCAAAGGACAGATCCATTGCCGTTTGGGATATGGCATCACCTACTGACATCACCCTGCGCCGTGTGTTGGTTGGCCATCGTGCTGCTGTTAACGTCGTAGACTTCGATGACAAGTACATTGTGTCAGCATCAGGTGACAGGACCATTAAAGTAAGTTGGCGGAGCTCTGACAACTAAAATGACAAGCTTGTGCCTGGAAGAATAAGTAKCTGGAAAACTTCCAAATGTTATGATTCAAATCTGAATAGCAAAAGGATTCCTGAGCAGTTCTGCGCCTTTCTTTGCTGTTCGGCTAGTCGCTTGCTTTTACTAGCTGTTAATATCTTTATGCAAATAACTAGGCTTGGAACATTTTGGTAGCTTCTGACACAATTACAAAAAGGTGAAGTCTATTCGCCGTTTAAACTCTAGTCTCACAACTGGCTTGTTTGTTCAATGTGGCACATTTTGTGCCTTTTTCCAAATGGTATTTCTGAATTTCAATTGGCAGGCCTGTCCCAGACATGAATTTTATCAACAGTTATCTTTCCTCACCCCATCTTCCCAACAGCTAAACCAGGCTTTGCCTTGTTTCAAGAACTAAAATGCTGTATTTGAAGATTATATATATACATATACATACCAGGAGATTTGAGTTACCCACAGTATTAATACAACAAAGGCGTTTCCACCCTTCCTTCTCTAGAATTAGAGCTACCTTAGGCCATGCCAAAAAGCTCTTGGCAGTTCTGTGTCCAAATATCTGCCAAAGGTACTGTTGCATGCTGGAAAAAGAGCCACTGGATACTTTACATTACAACTTCAATTACAGTTTATTAAAAATGGGTGAAGTTGCTCAACTAATGTTAAGAAAGAAGCGGTCACCAAACTTTTATAGATCACAGTTTTGGTCTTGTTAAAGTTGCTTGTTGTATGTGGTAACTTCCACTCTTTAAAAAGACTAACTTATGAATATTCAAGTGTAATGAAGTTTTTTAAAAATCATTTGGAGTAGTCTCTACCACTTGAAAATATTTTATATACAAAAAACCTCCCTGAACTTTTCTCACTGACTGTGCGCAATAGCAGTGCCCGTGGCTCTTGTCACTGCTAGCTTCCCCGCAGTGCTTGCTAGCCTTCTGTTAATGCAGCGTACCTGTTCTTGCCTGTAAAAACTTTATGCAAGTTTTCATTCAACTGGCTACCAAAGGCCAACCGCAGACCTCTTTCGTTATGAATTTTTAACAGGTTCTGTTGAAACTCAAAAATCTTGATTGTGCATAATTCTGAGAGAAGCTTTTATCTCATTTTTCACAGGTCTGGAGTACAAGTACATGCGAGTTTGTTCGTACTCTAAACGGGCACAAGCGTGGTATTGCGTGCCTCCAGTACAGGGATCGACTAGTTGTCAGCGGGTCCTCAGACAATACTATTAGGTGGGTGCCAAAAAGCTGCTATCGGTGTGTAACGATGTACATCTGCACATGTGAAAACAGTTTCTCCTGACTTTTGATACTGTCCTACACTACTTCAAGTACAAAAAAAACCCCTTTGTCTTGTTATTGATGCAGATAACGTATGGCCAAAAACTTTGTTCGGTGTGAGAATAAACATATTATATACAGCCCTGTTGAAACATTGCAATTGCAAGGTTTAAGTCAAAAATGAACAAAAAAATGTTAATTGATCCTGCTAGTTTATTACCTTGTCTTCTGGTTAGAGAAATGAGAAAGACTTTGTTCACTGTTTGGTTTAACTACTTTCTGAACCTCTAATAGAGACTGGTATATGCAGAATGAACAGTGTCTGTCCATCCCCCCCCCACGCACACAAACACAAATCAGCGTATAAAAACTCACTGAAATAATTTAACAAGTACCCAACCTTTACTTGTTTGTAATTTTGAATAGACCAAATTATGTTGCAGCAGCAGCATATCAGAATTACTCTCTTCTGTGACTTGAATGCAAGGAACATCTTGGGGTTCTATAGTTGCCTTTCGTGTAGTATTTTCCACAGAAAAAACGTAAATAGCATGGTTGAATTGCTGCACGTAAGGCTAAGGGACAGGTGCTGAACCTGAAGTATTCAAAGTTTGTTTTTTGTTTTGTCTTGTTTTTCTCCCCCCTTTTTCTTAAGGCTATGGGACATTGAATGTGGTGCCTGCTTAAGAGTATTAGAAGGCCATGAAGAACTGGTTCGATGCATCAGGTTTGACAACAAGAGAATTGTTAGTGGAGCCTATGATGGGTATGTTTTTAAATGCAACTTTGAGAAGTTTGGCCTTTCTTAACAAAGCACCTTCTGGAAGCTGTTAGGCCTTATGTAGAGGTTCTGTTCTGATTTGACTGGTGGATCAATATGTAACCGAGTGGTTCCTGCGTGAAGATCTGAACGCAGCAGGCTGCAGTTTTAGGGAGCCAAGAAACTGCGTTCTGAGTAGATTTGTATTATAATCCAAAATGCTTTTCTGGTGCTCTTTAACAGGGTCCTCAGTTGTTTTATCACCCAAGTTTGGCTTTTGGTAGAAAATACATTTTTGTTTGGCTTAAGTGGCAACCAGTCTAAAAAAGTGCATTCCTTTGTTTCTTCCCTCAGGAATTGCTCCCTGCCAAATCCCATGCTCTCAGAGTAGTTTTGGCTTTCTCTTTTTATTAGGCAGCAGCACGGAAAATGTTTTTGTGTGTGTAATATATGTCGTAGGGCTCTCAGAGCTCTTAAGTGATCATTTTTGGTATGCTGAAGGTAAGACCCCTGCAGTTAGTGCTTTGGTCTTGCTCTGCCTTGTAAGAAGTATTTTAACGGTTTAGTAAATTCAGGAAAACTTGCGTCCGTGTCCAAATTCTCCATTTCTTTCTCTGTCTGATTTGTAGTTCAGGCGGACAGGCTTTGCGCTCATCAGTAGTGCTGTAGGCTTTTGAGATCTGCAGTTCTAAAATCACTTGTGTAAATTAACTGTGTTTATATGTGTGTTCGTAATATCTGTCAATCCATTTGGTCCATCACAAAGACATCACTGTATTTGGTGCTGAAAAGAAACAGAAAACTGTCTGTGCTTCAAGAGATTGAACATTAGTATATCAGTGTAGGTAAATTCTAATATTTTGCTTGATCCTGATAAATTAACTGTAGGGAAAACCTGGCATTCCTTCCATTGCTTCAGATACTTATTCTATGCTTGTACTTGAAACAATGTTTTTGTTATAATCTCTTTATTTTACTTTATAGCAAAATTAAAGTTTGGGACTTGCAAGCTGCTCTTGACCCGCGTGCTCCAGCAAGTACATTATGCTTGCGTACGTTAGTGGTATGTAAAATTAATTCATTTGGGGTTATCTGAAATCTTTTATTTGAAAGGGAAAGGCATTTTATTATAGTCTAGTGGGATAGGTGGGAAACTCAGGATGTCTTATAAAGTCTAGTCTGCTTCTCATGCTAAGAATGAAGAAAAAGGAAATATTGCGATGTCCTGAATAATTTGAATGTGTCCTTAAAAGAAAGATTAAGTTTTCCTAGCTCAAGATTCTTAGATGCTCTAAAATTATAATCATTGTGTCACTGTATCTAGTCGTTCTAGTTGTTGGTGTGGTACCCTAATATCGTTATAGATACTGTAGTCCTGGCTTTAAATACATTTCCTCTCATTAAAAGGGTGGCGTGGGGGTGAGGGGGGGATGGAGTTCTCTGAGCCTTTCCCAAACCTTTCTCCTTCAGTTCGGAAGGAAGAGCTGTGGAAGGGAAGGGGATGTTGAGTCGCCACAAGGCGCTCCAATTGCTTCAGAGGACTATCATATTTAAGGTGGTTACTTAGCTTATGTTTTTCTTTGTAATAGGGTTTTGATGTATGACAGTAGACTTGATTTAAAAAAAAAAGGGGGGGGGAGGAAGTGTTTCATTTTTCTCTTCACAGAAATGTACATAAAATGTTACTTCAGGAGTCAGTTTGACATTTGTCGAGCTAGTAGCAGCCCAAAGCTCTTGGCAGTATGTAATGGTAGCTGGTTTATTGAGCATGTGCCTGGCCTATCCGGCTCCTGCAGAAGTGCTTGTATTGCACGAAATAGTTCTAAGTTTTAGTCTTTTCAGTAGTCTTGGCCTGGAGATGAGATTTAACTATCCTTTTATTCCATATGCAAAGTTGCTTCTTACCCTCCTGTGAGTAAACTCCAGTTCAGACTCCAGACTGCGGAGCAGTTTGACAGCTTCGGTTAGTTCTCTGATAAGGCGGTGTGCTCCTTTTAAATCTGCTTAGAGTGCACAAAGTGGAGAACATCTTATGGTCCTCTTAATGCTCTTCTGAGATATCCTTAAAGGAGCTTAGGGAGCACGTACTCCCGTGGCTCCTGTTCTTTAAGGCAGCGTTTGAACACAGTCTGCCTTTACTAGCAAGTGAACCATAATGGTACTTCCAGAAGCAGGACCTAGGTGAGCCTGTGATGTGGTTTATTAAGATTATATAAAAATTGATTAAGCAGCAGGGTTGAATACAAAATGGTACGTAATAGAAGGAACCCTGGCAGTTTGTCAGTGCCAGCTGATCTTCTGCATTGCTTATTCTGGATTGATAGGCTGTTTCTGTCTTTAATAATCTCTGCTTCAACCTCTTCCCTCCAGGGAAGGTTCAAGGCTTACAAGCACTTTATTTGGAAGACATGCTTTTTGCTGTAAAAGTTTACATACAAAAGGAGCTTGTCTTAAACTCAGGTTAACTATAACTAAGAACTTAATCAGCGCACCAGAATTTTAATTCACCATTCTGTGTCCAGATACATGTGTGAGTACAAATGTAATGAGACGTTTCCCTCTTCTTGCTCCACTAACTGAATTTTTATTACTCACAGGAACATTCAGGACGTGTCTTTAGACTCCAGTTTGATGAATTTCAGATCATCAGTAGTTCCCATGACGATACGATTCTGATTTGGGATTTCTTAAATGTGCCACCCAGTGCCCAGAACGAGACCCGCTCTCCATCTAGAACATACACTTACATCTCCAGATAACAGTCTGCACTTTACTACCCTCAGAAGGTAAGGCTGCTGCTTTTTACGGACTGTATTGTGAATATGTGAAATCACCACTCTGCTTGCAGGTAGGCATGGTCAGAACAACAAGCTGCTGTTTTTCTTAAGGAAATAAAATCTCTTTATGCTACTTCTTGCATTATGTGGTCTTCGTATGATGCCATGCTTCAGCTTACAAAATTTGTAAGACTGTAGTATCTTACCTTCACGCCCTGTATACRCCCTCCTGTTTGTAACTGGGTACTTCAGGTATTAATATATGAAAAGCTACGTGCTTGCAACATTCTCAAATTCCTGCACATATATTCTAAATACACCTTTTAGAGTTTTTGAGACATTTACTTTCTGCATTTGATTCTTTGTAWTGAGCACTGTAATGCATCGCTAATAAACTGAACATGCATATGACCTTTGGACGAATGCTCATCGTAAGCGAGCAATTCTGTGACAACCACGAGTAAYAGGGATAGCTTTCAGAACTAAAAAATCCATTGTGCTCAGCAACATGACAGCTGAAAGCTGTCAAAAACAGCGCACATAAATTTTGACTATTTTAAYGCTTTTCTGCAAGTCAGCTTTATTTAGTTCTCTAAGCATGCTGGGTAAAAACTCTGCTGTAGATCTGCTTGTAGATTCTTTTCCTCATGTCATCTGTATTGCTGCCAACAATTGCACTTCAGACTATAAATAGCTGTGAATAACGCTGGGATTTGGAAACATAGTAATTGCCTTACCAAAGCAGAATACAGTCACCCATATCTCCAATGCCGTCTCTGCCAGTGCTGATACTAGACGCTTCCAAGGAAGTGGAGACACCGCAGCAAGAGGAATTAGGATTAACGTTGCCCCTGCAGGAAGGATTTATTTTATTTGAGTAGATAATTAGTAGTTTGCTAATACCTTGGGGAGAAAGTTTTCGCCGTCTCCATGTAACCACAGGCTTTCATTATCTCTCTGCGCATGTTTGTTGCTGTAGCAAGGAGTTCCTCAAGCTCTTCCAGTCTTTCTGTTGAAGCTCYTCTGGCCAGGGAAATGTCTTTTCCTTGCCTTGTGATATTATGTTTTGCTTTTTTGAAATACAGGTTCATAAAAWTGATTTTTTTCACTTGTAAGCATTCCTTGGGAAAATGTTGGCAGCATTTCCTACTAACTGAACTCATCCTCATTTTAAAGGAAGCCGAGATAGTGTCATCTCTGGATATAGYGCTTGGGTCCAGGGGCTCGAGAGGGTCCACAGAGGGTCTGGGCAGAAAGCTGGCCATCATCAGACTGTTTCCTCTCTTTCAGAGCCTGCAGTTGTTGTTATGGTTAGTCCCCTGCCTAAGGAAGAAGTCTTCTGCTAGGATGAAGAGTTAGTGTACAGAATCTACTGGCAGTTAATAGCTGGGACAGTTATTGCTGCTAATGGAATTCACTTTCCCTTAAAACCAAAGGAAGTGCCTGCACTTCTGGTTAYCTTAACTGCGCTTCTGCATTCAAGATTTAAGTCAGTTATGGTTGCTCACACAAACTGAAATTCTGCTCTGTTTGAATGTTAGGGAATTGCTTGTATTCCCTGCGTTTTCATACATGTGGTGTTATGCTTCCTTTCTAAATGAAAAATAAGAATCTAAGTGGTGTTTTAATGTAGAAAGAGCTACTACAAGTATTGACTAAATAAATTGAACAGCTCATTTAAAAACTTGAAAGAAATTGCAACATTAACACTACTGCAAGGGTAATTTAGAAGTGACGTTAAAACTCGCTAACTTCTTATTCTGTCTGCAGTAAGAGGAAATCAGAAATCTGAAAATYGCTGTCTGTTTAATGTTTCTAGGGGGTGGCCGAGTGTTTAAAGGACACAGCTTGCTAGGAGATGGGCCCTGAAACTACCCAGACAGCTAGGTCCTCCAGGACTGCCAGCCCTTCGCTTCCACTTGAAAGTGTTCCCTTTTTTAATCTTTTTTCTTTTTTTCCTGTCTGGGGTGATAAACCCATATTCTCATTGTGGAAAGCTTGTTGCTGTCACTGGTGATAATGTCTCTAGGGACTCTGTCCTGTTCCGTTAAAGATGCTGTCGCTGGCTTCTCTGCAAACTGGGTCACTACCTGGATGAACTTCTGCAGTGGAAACTCCTGTTGAAGTTGAATGTTTYTCCCTCCCTGTAGAAACCTTTGGGTTTGGTGTGTTTTTTTCCTTTCTGAATAATTTATTTTTTTCCTGCCTTTTCAGGCATTTAGAACAGGCTGCATGGGAAGAAGAYGATAGTTTTGGGAACAAACTCCATATATTTTCCAGTTCATACATCAGTACTTTCTTCTGTGAAGTTTCAAGTTAATTTGAAGCTGACAAATTGTTTTGCTTAAAAAATTACAGAAGTATATTTGGCAAGCTGCTTTATTTAATTTTTTGATTCATGGAAAAGCCATGCATTGTGTGCGTTAAGCACAAAAGTAATTAGGAGCCGAATAAAATTTATTTCAGTTCAGTTGACCAGCAGCATGCGGGTGTCTTATTTTCTCTCCTGCCACATGTGGCCCACCAGRCCCACTGTCACTGAGATTTGTTGATGAAATATGAAATGCCTTTGGCACTCTTCTCTTCCTTTCAAATTCTGCACACTGGACAATTTTGAACAGCTTATGTCTGACTTGTGCCGTGATGCAGAACTGAAAACATGCAGATCTCCATATCCTGGGAGTTTTTGGTATTGGTAATGACACTCCTTTAATAATTCCTCCTTAGACAGGAGAGATGTTGTGATGTCACTTTTTGACAGGTTTGTCTAAATTCAGAATCCAAAAACCATAAATCTTACATAAATTTATGGTCAAACAGCTAATATTTCATTATGACATTTAATGAAACAGTTTTATATGCTTTTAAACATTATAGTTTTCTGAATTTTGAAGCAGCCCTCTACCCTTTTTTACAAGGCTTGCAATGTTATGCCGCTTCAAAGCGGATCATTTTTGACAGTCCTGGCAGTTGGCTGTGAGAGTTTTATTGCTTTCTGTTGAATTCCTGTTGTTTATTGTAACATGATAAAAATTGTTACCATATGATAGTCTAATATTCTTATATTAAGCACTAGGCCTTGGGCTGGGGGGAAGGGAAGGTGGGGGAAAGTGCCTGAAGATGTTTTAACCTTTCGTGGGAGTTTCCCATCAGAATAGGGCAGTGCACCGTAGTCCGTAGCAATGATTTTGGGAAGCGGCAAGTAAAATGGAAGTTCAGATTTAATTACGCTCAGAATTTACATCTTCTCCAAGCTAATAACGTAGTCACGTGACTGGAAAAGGCAAGTGAAATGTAAAACTACTTGATTTTTAGTCTGGTTTCTTAAAAACCCGTGTTTCGAAACAACTGAACTTTGTGTCCTATGCAAAACCATGCAGCATGGAGGAGGAGARGGGAAGAGCTGCTTGTGGTTTTGGGCAGGTCACTGGTTCGGTCGATAGCGTTCACCGTTTAGCACGGCTAAAGCTAGCGGTTCGTCGCTACTCCCCAGGAGGGGCTTTGTTTCTTACTGTGTGTAAGAAAAATGCCAGCTGTGCCTGATTCCCAGCCCCTCCACCCCGTGAGGAACCAGCACCATTAAGAGTCCTGCTCTTTTCTAAGCTTAATTCAAGCATGTTCTGCAAGCGAAGGCAATGTCCTGTGGAGGTGCACCTGCCCTTGAAGGCAGCACTTGTAGCACCAAGTGAATTACTCTGAAGGGGAGAGTCCCCCTAAGGAGTCATGGAGGAGCGTTGYACTCGAGGTATTTTGCCCTTTTAGGTTCAGCTTGGAGTACGGAAAAATGGTGCGCGCTAAACATCCTGCAGACGCCTCCAAATGTTGCTTTTTGATTTGCRTGTCCTGTCGGTTCAGCTTGTCTTTTGTCTTTTTCAGGGTTTCACAGTCTTGAACTACTGGATTTTTGGCTACTACATGCCTGAAGATGTTGATTGACAGCTAAAGTCAGAATTGGTTCTAGATGCTGTGTAGATGCAAAGCAGCACAATCCTATATCTAAATTTCTTAATCTTTCCTGCTCTCAGTGGTCGTCTCTGAATTTGCTACAAATTCACTGACTTCGAGTAGATGAATTTGAGAAGCCTGTCCTTCCCTGCAATGAAAATCCAAAGCTTCACATGTAAATTGTCCGTAGAAACTGAACTCTGATGGCTTGTTTTTCAGAAATAAATCGGAAGTCAAGAAAGGACTTGGCCTAATTTATATTGCTTTGCACTTTTGTCTGACTTTCAAGAAAAAACATTCTCCAATGAAATTTGGGTGCCAAACACATACCCAGAATGTACAGAGCTTTGCTTTCAAAGTCACCATTGTCCTTTAGACTTTACTCTCATGACCGATTCAGAGCCTGTTTTGTTTGATAGGAGTGTACGTTGGACTATTAGAAATATTTCTGAATTGATCAGTAATATTTTTGGATTACAGTTTACTGGTTTCTGCACCAATAATTTCTTTTAAATTAAAGATTACCTGTAATTCAGGCTAGGTTATCTAAACTAGTTGTATAGCACTGTCTTTTCCTTTTAACTGTGCTCTGTACTCCAGCCGTCCTACGCTTCCTAATGTTTGGTATAGTAAAACCTTTCCATGTGTGCTTGCCTCATTTCAAATACTGTATAAGCATGTAGATATAATGTACATAACAGTGTAACCTCCGGGTGCTAGGAGTCAGGATTTCCTGACACTACACACTAATACAAAATGTGTTAGCACTTGGCAGCAGGATGTTCTAACTACTGGCACTGTAGGGGTTAATACAAATTGCCTAGAAATTTTCTCTGCAAAAGGAGGTTTTCAGTATTCATTAGGATTTTTTTAATGGGAACTACATATTTTAAAATGTAATTTCTAAACTTTTTAAAAATTAAAAAAATGTTTAATTTATGTTCTGTATCTTATATTTTGTGCCGCAGTATTTACAGATGTCTTTCTTTTAACAGCAGTAGGTTGTCGCAAAGGCCTACTGATGTCCTTCTTCAGCATTAGTTTGGCTGTTCAATGGAGAAGACGCCATGGGCCAAAGTTAAATTTATTTATGTATGATCTGTAACACTTCCTTAAGGTGGAGCGGAGGTCCCTTCAAGTCAATGCTCTGGTTACCACGCTAGGTTTCTTGTCCGTAGCTGTCAGCTGTGACCACGTCGTGGTGTCCTGGTCATGGTTTATCTTCGTTAGCCTGCTTTTATTAGCAAATCTCGGTAGCGTCTTCTTACGTTGTCACAGTCTAATTTATGTGGTCATATTAACGCTACTGCATTTTTCTTATGTCAAGACAAGACATTGATAAATGCAAACGTGAATATTTTATCTTTGTTAGCCATGTATGACTACGCCTGTCGGTGGCTTTTCTTTAATCCTTCGGTTGAACTCGGTGTGAAATGCGCCTGTTTTCTCGGGGAAGAAGCGTGCAGGCGCAGAAATGTGCTGTCCTTCCCCCGTCATTGTGTGTCGTGTACGTTTGTTTGTCTGTCCTCTGGCAGCGCTTTCACGGTCTTGCGTTTTTCCCTTGTGTGACCAGAAAGGTTAAGGAAAGTCAGGCTGCCAAGGGTTTAATCCTAGGTGGAACAGCTGTGGTTAGAGCATCGTATCCGTGTCGAGGAAATCCAGAGAAAGTGCCCGTCAGACCTTACCGAAACGTTACAGAAGTGCGACTTAAGGTTTTCTCCTCTTCACCCTTCACATTGAGAGAGGTGTTGGGATCAGTGTTTAAGTTAAGAAACTCCCTTTTACATGTTACTACAAGGATATTTATTTCATCAAGATGACCGAATGTGATGAAATACAGAAGATTAAAAACACGCTCCTGAGCGTCCATAAGATCACTTCTTGGTAAGCTTGACAGTAGTTTGTGAAAGTGTCTTACTTTACCCTTCTCATCTACTAGCTTTAATATTAAACTGTTTAAAAAGAATCTGTTGCAGCCCTGAAGAAAAAGGTATTTTGTTTATGAAGAATGGAGTCCTTTTTTTCTTTCTTTTTTTTTAAATGCATGTGTAAGATTTAAATTCATGTTTTTCCTTGGGAGATGATGGTATTTGAACATGCAGTCTAAACTTCTTTGTGCTTTGTGTAACATAGCAGTGGACTTTTGTGATTGGCACCCAAGGAACGTGACTCCTGGGATTAATGGTAGTGATCCTGGCTGCACTCTGGACTTTGTTTTGCTAACCATAATTGAGCAACTGTACATTACTGCTATATTAATGTTTCAAAGCACTGGGATAGTCTAATTCTAACTTGTAATTATGTTTGCCAATTATCTGTTTGGAAAGTTGGTGTATGAACAGCTTATTGAAACTGTTAAATTGTACAGATATCGTTCATGATCTAAAGCTTTGTACTGTGGAATGTGCTTAATAAAAAAAAAAAGTTTGAACTTAATTTGTCGAATACATGGTCAAGTAATGTCCTCTAGCCAGAGGTTGGTATCGTGCATCAGTTAATCCAAGTTCAGCGCAGAGCTGTACTAATGCAGAGTTCGTGCTTGCAAGCGTTCCTGTACTTGCCCGTGGTGGGCGACGGCGCTAGCGGTGCTAATCGAGCGGATGCCTCTCGGTGGTAATTCGGCAGCGCCAGGCGYGAGGCTGACGGGCCCAGGGCGTTCGTGTGAACCGCCCGCGCCGGCCCAGCCGCATGCCTTGGCGTGGACCGATGCCGTTCGGAAAYGTTTCCTTCCCCTTCCGTTTATCACAGCGCGTGCGGGGGAGGCGCAGTGAGAAGCTGAGCTGGGAGCTAGTGTGATCTTACAGCAGCTGAACATCTCTGCTGTCCTGCAGTGCCTCCGTCTCGCGCGTCAGCAGACCTGTCACAAGCGGGACTTCTTTTCTTTTCTTTTTTTCCCCCTTCATCAAGAATGCAAATAGAATGTTTAAATACTACCTGTTTCCTTGGTTGCTGAAGCAATCTCTGTTCATGCCCTGTTCGGGTAAAGGGTCTTCTGGCATTAGCTCTGTCTTGAGAAAAACTMTTTTTTCTTGTTTTTTCTTTAGCTATTGCAAGTGACTGAGAATTAAGTGACTCAAAGTTTTCATGTTACCCAATCATGATAAAAAATCACTAGTATGTTCTTTGACATTAGTCACATCAGTAACACAAAAAGGTAGTTACATGCTGGGCTACCAGYGGTTAGTTTTTGCGAGTTTACCAAAGCGTCGTTTTCCTAGTAGAAACTTGTCTGCAGGTTCCTGTGGAAGGATTCAAGGTTTTAAAATAAAAAATAAACTGGCATTCCCTGGTATTTTGTCAGTAGTGTCATTTGTGAGTGAACTTTGCTTTTAAATAATTGAAGACGTCTTTGCTGCTGCCGCCTGGTAATGGGTAAATGAGCTACAACAGTTCATTCCCGAACAGTCGGACCAGACGGTGATTTATCTTGCAGATCCGCTGGTGGCGGCTTATGGCCGTTAGTGCCGGGGGAACTGGCTCGTGTCCGGCCGGTTCATCGAGGGTGGCCGCGATGCCGGTGCGGTGCTCGCACCGATCCTGCGCGCGATCCCTGCTGAACCACCGTGGCTCCAGCCCGCTCCGTGGCGGCAGAGCCGACTTTGCAGGCTTGCCGTTGGGCTCACCAGCAACCTTCTCGTGGGAGTGTTGTTTTTGGTAAGGTAGATGTTGGAAGTACTAACCTTAAGTGTTTTTAAAGGTACTGTAAACGCTGTGCTAAGAGTATGAACAAAGTTCTGGCTAAGTATTAGAAGAGTTCAGTCTTCAGTGTTTCTCTCTGCCATGGATTGCTGCTTATTCTTCTTGGCCCACTCTGACAATCACTGGATAATAATTTTCAAAGTAACTTTACTGCTGCTCGGAACGTAGCTGCCCTTCAGCGCAAGGAAAGCAATTCTTGCAAGTAAAATCTCCCAAGTTTTCTGCTGGAAGTACACTGTAAAAAGTGAAGCTTTATCGAACTAACTTCTTTAAAGCTATCGTGGATGTCTTGCTGAGTATCATCCAAATAAGTCATAAAAACTGTGATATACCTACTAAAATCTGAAGTATAAACTTTGAGGTCAAACTCCCCCCCCCCCCCTTCTTACCAGGGTGGCCTTTGGTTTTCCTTGCAGTTGGACTTTATTTAGTCGACCTTTCTGTTAATTCCCACTGGAGAGCTTCATACCGAAGTTGTTGAGGCACCTCTCTGTTGGCTGTTCACACTCATTTTCGGATGGTTTTGGCTCTTGTCTTAACTCTTTCCTCTTACCAAAGCCGGGAGCGATATCCTGGGCTGGGCAGGATGTCACTGCACTGGTGTGAAGCATCCTGCGAGGAGCACGCGGGCCAGCGACAGCAAATTTGGGAACATCTGGCTGCGGTTAAGGCCAGGGGTATTGAGCATTCTCGGATTTCAAGGTATGAGTAGCCTTGTCTCTTAAATGTACAGGAGAATTGCTTTTACCCTGCTCGTTGCCTTACCGCCTTACACGAGCGCGTGGTTTTGCTGTACGTTGTTACTCGATACTCTCGGAGGATGGGGGATGAACGGGAGGGACTGGGGGGCTCCAGGCTGTTGTTAGTCTGAACTGCTGATGCCTTTGGTAGCTAGGTGATGGGAAAGGGTTTACACTTAAAAATGAGGTAATGGGTGTGTGTTAGGTCCTTTGGTGCCCGGTGGTGGTGGTGGTGGTGGAGCAGCTGTGTTTTTATCCTGAGAAGCAGGCCAGCGGTATTGCCCTCCGAATTTGTGTGATCTCTTGGGTTGTCTGCTGAGCAGCGGTGGGTTTGCTCGATTCAGCACAAGGTTGGCAAGGAAAGTGCTAGAGGGGTAGGAACGACGAGCGATTTCTGTTAGACTCTTTAACTCGCACGCTTCAACTACCTGCAAACTGGAAAATTTGCAAAACTTGCAAACATGCTTTAGCGGGCTGCGCTGTCGCACCTGAACTGTGGTCGTCTGGCAGGACGATCTGGTGTCGCTGATGCCGGACGTGGCTCTGGCGATATCCCTGCGCATGCAGTTCTTCAGTCATCCCTGATCTGTCACYATGAAGCGGTGGCTCCTGGCCTGTCACTGCGAAGATTGGTCGCTGTCGCATGTCAGCGTGTGCAGAAAAGTTGGTCTTAGCTTTTCCGCTGCATGAGCAGAGCTGGACAGCAGCTCCGCTGCAGAACGTATCGCCTCGACGAAGGCTCGTGTTGAATCAGCTCCAGCTCAGCTTGGGTGGCTGCGGCGGTCGGAGCTGTGTCGATGAGCTTCGTGGGTGCAAATGGACTTTGGTCAAATGAATCGGCCTGATCCAAGGACGCAGCAGGCGGGAGAGCAGCGCAGCGCGCGGCCGCGGGCTGAGCGGGYGGCCAGGGAGGGCCTGCTGTCGCAGCGCCTCCGCCCTGGCTTTCGCCGGGCAGGTGCCGAAGCGAGTGCTCCAGGCCCGACGTTTTGCTCGACTTTGCTGAATCCTCTGCTGCAGCGCGGGGTTTTATCTTCGCGGATGTCTGCCCTTTACTCTGCCGCTCACTATTTCCAGAAGTTGTTGTTTTTTCCTGAGCAGCTGTGGGTGACCGGAACTGGGGCTGCGAGAGCAGCGTGGCCTGGGCTCGGGGAAGGAGGGCAGTTGGGGCCCAGCAGGAAAGCGTGCAGAGACGGACTAACCGCCCGCGTGCGAAGGAACGCCGTGCTCTCCCGCTGGGCAGGCGCGCGGCCGGGTTTCCGCAGAGCCGCCTTGCGCCAGGCCGCCTGCCCTGGGCCGGCTCCTGCCAGGGATAAAAGCGATTAGAGCTAACGGGTCTCTGGAGCTTGCTCTTTCCCGAAACGGCTGTGGAAGTTACCCAGCGCCRTCCTGCAACATGCGCTGGATGGATCCCAAAGCTCCTTGCTAGTCTGGGCCTGGGGGCTTTAGCCCGGCTAAGGGGAGGGAAAAGGGGAGGGTGTGAAGATGGCGCCTGGCACGGGCTGGAGAGCGGATCGCACGTGTTTTTGCAGGGCATCTTCCTGGTGACGGGCGTACGGGCAGCTGCTTACAGCAGCCACCGCCTTGTCTCGGGTCGGCAAGGGAGCGCAGCYGGCATGAGGGCGTTTTGCAAACCAAGTACGTTTTTAAAAATATYGTTGCAGCTAATGAGACTTCCCAAGTTAACTCTCTGCCAGGCTGTACCCTGTTCACTCACGGGAACGGCAGGGCTCGTTGAGCCAGGCCAAGCGGTGCGATCCCGGCGCCATTCGGCTCCGCCGAGCGCGGCAAGGCTGGCCCGGCAGCCGCGTGGGGCGTTCGCGTTCTTACGAGTTACTTTCCTCCAGTGGCTTCAGTGCCGTTTCTTCCTCTATTTCTTTATGCCGCAGCAGGTTAGCAAACATGTCAGCAAATGACGACTGTAGAAACGTCATTTCCTAATAGACCAGGAGCTGCCGATCCGCGCAAGGGGGCTCCGGAAGCGCTTGTCCTGATGTGCACAAGCAAATGCTCCTTAGCTCCCGCCTCCAGGGTGTGCGGTGCTTGCAACRCGTCTGTAACGGGAACCGACCGGGCAGGGCTTGCAGTAGCTGTTCTGTCACTCGTTCCTGTTTTTGAGCTCGTGTTCGTCGGCAGTTTTGCTTCTTGCTAGTTTAACCCACTTTCGGGGTGGGCAGGCTAAGAGGGCTCAGCCCAGGGCTTTGCGCGGATCAAAGCGGCAAAGCCTGCGGGGAGCCCGGAGGCGGTGGCCCCCGCTGTCCCTYGCCCCGGGGGACAGTGCGGGAGGCGAGCGTGGAAGGTGCTCCTGGCGCTGCCCGCAGCCGAGCCGGTCGCGTGCTGCAGCCGAGACCAGGCCGAGGGGTTTCAAGGTTTCCTGCTGCCCCGTTGCTGGCGATGAAGCCGCAAGGCGGTGAGCCGGGTGCTGCCCGCGGCCGGGCCCAGCGCCCGGCTGCCCAGAGCAGCGGCAGCCACCTGGCAGGGCTCCTGCCTGCCCAAAACGCTTCCTTTTGCCCCCAGAACGCTTCCCGGCCGCCTGGCTCCCAGCTGAGCCGGCGCCTTTCCCTTGCGCAGCAAATGCCCCTGCTTGCGGAAGCGCCCGGCGCTGATTTAACGATGGGCTGCGGCACGACGGCGGCTTAGCCGGGACCTGCTGGCAGCTCCGGTGGCAGCACGCTGCTGCATGTCCGTCCCTTCCCGTCACTGCCGGCTTCGGAGGCAGCGAGCGCACAGCTTTTTCCCCCCGGCATCAAGGATGAAACCTGGACTGCCGTTCCCCTGCGCGTTGCTCGCCGCGTAGCTTGTCGGAGAAACTTCGTCTCGTCTCCCGCAAGCCGTCCGCACTCAGTCGAGCGCTGGCTGCGTTTGCCCTCCCGTGGGGCGGCTGCGCGCTCCGGGGCAGGAGYGGCCGGGCTGTGGGGCGAGCAGCTCGGCGTCCGGCTGCTCCRGGAAGATCCTCGGCCGGCACGTGGGGGCCGCGTGCTATCGCCACAGCCCCAAAYCCCTCCTTTCCCTTGGCTGTTCCTCTCTTCCCGAGATGCTCCCGATGCGGCRAACGCTGACTGCTTCCAGGCTGTTCCCCGGGGAAGGCGCTGGTGGCTTGCTCTTGCCAAAACGTTCGTCGTCGGTTCGGGGCACGGCCGTGAYGCGAGTAACTTCGTCCGCGGCAGCTCGCAGGACACAGGCTCCCGGGAGCCCGGCGGGTTCGTKCAGCTCGGAAAGCTCCTCTACAACTGCAGGTTCAGAAATGGACTTAAACCCCCGTGCAGAGGGGTTCCCCGATTTTAATTACAGAGATAAAATGACCAATAATAGATTAAAAATGAATGAGATGAAGCCAGTTCATCCGCCAGCGAAGAGAGGGTTTGCCGGCAGCTCTGTGCCGAGGACGGGCAGCGGCGAGAGCCGGCGCTCRACCCTCCGCGAGCAGCACCGCAGGGCGATGCGGGGAGAAGCTGGCAAAGCACCCGGTGGGAATCGCAGATCCATCCGTTGGACAGGTTACACGAGGCAGGTTTTAGAAAATTGCTGGGGATGGGATGAAAACCACCTGCAAAGTACCAAAATTAAGGGTGGCTTAGGGCCAGCAGCGTGGGGTGGTGGCAGGGAGGTGGCAGCGCGTGTCCAGGCCCCCGGACGGCCGCAGCCTACCCAGGCTCCGCAAGCCGGAGCTGCTGGAGCCAAAACCTTGTTTTACCCCCAAACCTCATGCCTGAGGCRATACGTGGCTGTTGGCCACGAAAGAGGCCCGGGAGCCGTGGCAGCAACGCCGGCACCGGCTGCTTGCACGCTCCGAGGGCCGGGAGGCGGCGGGTTGACCGGCCCCAGCGCGGCCGCGCTGAGCCCATCCRCAGCCCTCCGGTCCCCCGGGGCCTTGGTGTTCCCAGGTTTCCCTGGGGGTTGAGCTCGCTTCCAAGCCAGGGGCCTCTCCGCCGGCTGGACGAGCCCCCGATCGTGTCGTGCTCGGGCAAGCCCAGCGCGCGGCCTCGGCAGGGGTGGGAAGCGGCAGCTTTCCCTTCCGGAGAAGGGCGAGGGGTGTCTATTTTCGGAGGTTTATTCTTGGTACTTGCTGGCAAGGCTCCATTAACAGCAGCGGCGGCGTTTGCCAACAGCCAGGAGAAGATCAACGAGCGCGAGCGAGCGCTTCTGGAGGACGTTTCCCCTCCCGGAGGCGGGGGACGAGCTGCGAAATGCTCCCGCTGCTCGCTTGTGGATTCTCCGTGCGGGGGCCGTTGCTCGGCTCCGGCACGTCCGTGTGAAGCATCCCAGTCGAGGAGCAACTTGCCTTTCATCCTGCAGCGCAGACAGGGCGGACGGGCTGCCAAGCGCCATAAACTGCGCCCGAGCCCTGGCGGTAGCCGGCGCGGTAAGTCCGCCGCCGGCTGGGTGGCCCCTTTTTTATCTGCAGCCGGGTGCCGGGCTGAAGTAGAAACAGCTTTCCTCGTCGGAGCGATTTAAAGAATCGCAGTTTCATCTTTTCCTTGGCAAAGCCCAGCGCAAATAAAGTGAGATGCGTTTGTATCTCTTGACTCTTTTTTTCCCCGCAGTCTTAAATTTTGTGTTTTCTTTTCCTCCTTTTTTTCTTTTGAAGGAGCCCTTTGAAGGTTTGKTTTTTTTTTTAATTTCCAAGCACATCACGCTCAGAAGAAAAGTTCACTCTGTTTTGTTTAAGTCTTCTGCCGAGCTGGGCTGGCCCGTCCCYGTCGGAGGAGCGGAGCATTTGGCTTTGCCGGATGAGCGTCTCGCCCGGAAGGGTGATGGGCGAGGAGGTGGTGTTCGCCGGAGCTGCAGCGGCCGGGCGAGATCCTGGGCACCACGTAAGCACCCGGCCCGAAGGCTGCGGCTGCTCCCGGGCTGCAGCTTCTCTCCAGCCAAGGCTCCGTCCCGGCGCGGAGCCTCCGCCGCGGCCGCTGGCTCCTCTCCCTCGGCCCCAGCGGAGCGGCGGGGGGCAGCCGGGTGGCAATTCGGTGCCTGTTGCGGCCTTGCAGGGGAGCTTGGGGTTCCGGAGCAGCAGAGCTGGTGACATCCGTCTGTGYGACTCCGTAGGGTGGGCCAGCGCCAACGGGCTCTGCGTTTCCGAGCATGGAGGTGGCGTGGATGGGACAGTGGCCGTCGGAGAGGTCAGGTTATGAAACGGCCTCGAGCAGCGTCCGAGCCTGTTTCCCTGGAGCGAAGGTGGCGATTCCGCAACCAAATCTCTGCCTCGATGAGAAGAGGCCAAAGGTAACCTGAGGCACCGGGATTTGGCCCTGGAAGGYGGCAACGCTTGGGAACGAGCGTGGCCGGATGCTCCCTCTCGGCTCGCCGTCGCGCTGCGCGGGCAAGGCTGGCCCAGCGCCAAGTACCGCGGAGCCTTTGAGCGGCCCTCGAGCGGTTCAGCTGATCCGTGTCCCGAGCTGATCGCAGGGTAACGCTGAGGTCTTTCTGGAACCAAAAGTTGCAAACAAATGAGAAAGGAGCAGCTTTCCGCTGAGCCGTGGTGTGCCCCGGGCCCCTGCCCCGTCTGTGCATCGCTCGTCCGCCCCGGGCAAAGAGGGAGGGCAGCGGCGCCCGGTGGGCTCGGGCTGCGGCACGGCCACGTCCCGGAGGGAGCCGTCAGCAGGAACGGGCTCGGTTCCCCGAAGGTTCAGCCTGCACCGACGACGGTAACATAGACACGTTAGCAGGGGGAGACTGATAAAAGTTCAAGCCCAGCAGTATTTTGTCTTTGCTGTGCGGGGTTGTGTTTCCTTGTCTACCATATAAATTCTGCGTTAAATGATTTTTGGGGTTGTGTCTCCTACTGCCATGGCATTTGCCTTCTTCACGTTTCATTAAGCATACTCTTTCTCTTCACATCTCGGGGTTTAATTTTAGAAACGTGAGCTTCTCTAGAGTGTCCCCGGAAAGCAACCATGGGAGATGAGGTGCTGCAGTTTGCGGCCTCGAGTTGTCTCAGCTGCAGCACAGCGTGGTGGTTGGTCCCCGGTGGAGGTCTCCAACGGGGGCTTTCCAGCCTCGAGGGCTTGGGAGGCTCTGAGCGGCAGCGTGCTACTGCGTTAAACAGGAGCGGGGGCTTCGCGGGTCTCAAACGCGGGCGGCTGGCTGCTTCCCAGAGCTCCCAGTGGCCAGGTGTCCGCTCTAATTTGGGAGTCCGTGAAAGGTCCTTTGTGCCAGTCCATTAAATCTTACAAACGAATGGGATCGTTTTTGAAGGATGGGCGTGTTAATGTTAAAAAAAAAAAAAAAAAAAGTTGGAATAATCCAGTCTCTTAAGGCTTCCCGAGCACGTGTACTTGTTTATCTTTCGAATGAGTGAGCTGGTATTCAAGAGAGGTGGGAAAGAAGCTACTGCGAATCCTCATGCTTTTTCCTTTTTATTTTTTTTAACGGCTGAACAGTCTGTTTAAGAAGTCCCATGTGGTTGTTAGTTTGGTGATGCAATTTCTTCGGGGAGGGCTGTGGCAAGCAGCCGGGAGGCTGGTTCTCCGCCTTCGGCGCTCTCGACGGGGTGGATCCTTGCACCAGTTGCTCCCTAGCAAGCAGGCGCTGGCGTCGGGACTGAGATCTCCGACGGGATTTGCCTCTGGGCTGCTTGTTGCCTTCTCTGGGTCAGGGCTGACGTCTGCAGTGGGAGTAACCTGGCGCGCTCGGCCAGGAGAAGCCGACCTGGCTAGTCTGGGCTGCGTGTTACCTCTCCTCAATGGGAAGATGCTCCAGTCGTTCCTGCCTGACCCATCCTGGGCTCCCAGCCGTGCTCACTTGTGTCCTGAAGATGAAGAGTAATAGGGAAAAAAAGGTCATAGAAGGATCAAAATCATGTCCTCTGGTTTTTTTTCTCATTATTTTTTAACAGCTTTAGTGAAATTCATCTGTTGCCAAAGAAATTAACCTACGGGAAATATAATTTCTCTAATACGGTGCGTGGCATCCTCTGGCATCTTGTAAGAAATGCTGGAGGGAGACTTCAGAATTCAGATCTTTCACCTGGAAAGAAATACTGGGATCAATGAAACCAGTGCCTTCACGCGCCTCTGCGCCTGCTCCCGGGAGATGCTGAGTTTCCCTCGGGAGCCATCTGGTTAATGTGGGAAGCATGTTGCAGGAATGAGTTCTCAGCGCTTTTCCAAGAGAGCAAGTCCAGACTCATGCCCTCAGCATCTGTATTTTTACAGCACCAACCACAACATCCCATTGGATCAAGATCAAGGCCTTAGTCCTTGTTTTCAAGGTGTGTAGCGGTCTGGGCTACGGATTTCTGACAGTCAAAAGCTTCCAGCCTGGAGCACCGCTGGCAGCTCTCGACAGCATGGGTAAAGCATGTCCATGCAGGACACGGACTTTCTTCTGTGCTGCTCCAAGGTCCCATGGGATGCACACCTCCGGGAGCAGAGGGYGTCACGGACACTGCTCCGTCCTCCCTGAGCACCAGAGGGAGTTTCATGAGCCAGCCTGAGGAGCGAGCATAGTTATAACGCAAAAAATAAATCCAGCAAAAGATCCTCCCCCTTCCGCTGCACCCCCAAACAGATCTTCCTCCCAAAACCCAAACCGGATCCAATCTGTGGGAACGCAGCCTTCCCTCGGACGTGCTGCTCCTCCGGGAGAGGTGGAGAGACGAGGCATCCCGTGCCAGACACAAGCTGCATTGCTTGGAGCGCTGCTGAAACAGGTTGTGATCGTCAGCGCCGTGTAAAACCCGCACAGACTTGGCCCTTGGGGACGCAAAAATTGCGTGTTGGCTGCCCCGTCCCAKCCTGACAGGGTTTTCCTGTGCTCCGGGCCCAGGCTGCTGAGCAAACCGCCGGGCTCCGCGTCCGGGGCAGGTTTCACTGCCGTGCTGCGCGGCGTCGGAGCTCGCGTCCCCGCGGCCGCACCGCGCCGCCGCTCTGCAGCGGGGCGGCCGCTCGCTGCCTTCTCCGGGCTCAAGCTTTTCCCTGGGCACCTGAAAATGTGCTGTGCTGTGCTCCGCGTTGCTGAAACAGGATGCGAGTCGGTTGCTGACGACTGACTGACCAGGCAAAACTGCTGCTGCTGCTGCTGCAGCAGCGTCTTCACGGCAGTTCTGCGAGCTTTCTAGTGAAACACTTTCTTGTTTTGTTTTCCAGTAAAGGTTTCTATTGACCAGAGGCTCGGCTTCAGGACTGCGAAAACCAGCAGTAATTACCAAAACCTGCAGCCAAACGTCACCCGCGGAGGCGCAGTCAGGGCTGAGTGCGGCTGCTGCAGATGGCTGAAGCACTTATTTGACGAATCGAGCCCTGCCTTGATTTAGCTGTTTACGAGCTCGCTCCGTTTCTGTAGGTGTTTCCTCTACCGCTGTGCCCACTAAAAGCTACGAACACTGGCGGAAATAATAGCTAATTTTTATCCTTAGAATAATTTCCTTTCATTTTATCACTTTGACTTTTATTGAACAGTCTAAGCAGTAATTTAACAAGTCAGAATTAAAACTGAAAGAAAGAGATTGCAGAGGATTTCCAACAGGTTTTATACATCTGCTCCATATTTGGATGTATTAAACTCTGTTTTTTCAACAGAAGAGTGCTGCTTTCAAAAACCATTTGAGAAACCTTCCGTTGCAAAGGGCCGGTCCGTGTGACCCATCTACAGAGGGGCAAGACCAGACATGGATCGCAAAAACGGAGTTATGCTCTTCCCGTGTGCGCAGCGGCTTCCCTTGGAAAGCACCGCTTTCTACCGCTTTCCGTCTTCTCTTCGATAACTAGCTAATAGCGCTCCGCCGCCTCCCCCGAGTACCTCGTCGCTGCGGGAACGGTATCTAGTTACGGCTGCATCTGGAAAGTTTTGGAGGTCGACCACCCTCTCTCTCCGCGTATCGTTTTCCCTGCTGTCTGGTCGCTGCTGCAAGGCCGGGGCGGCGCTCGTGCCGGGGGGATCCGGCTGTGTCAGAGGAACGCAGGGATTGCGGGATTCCTGGTAGCAGCCCGGCGAAGCCGCTTGCCAGCAGACGAACGCCGCGAGCGCGCAGGTCTCTCCTGCCGGGGCACGCCGCCTCCGACGAGTTTCGCACGTGTCCGCGCGCCTCACCCTGCAGCGGGGCTGCCTGCGCTCGGCGGCTCTGCGGAGGTGGCGCGGGGGATCTGATGGAGAAAAGGCGCTGGGAGTACCAGACGCGCATCGCTGACTCCGAATCCCCCGGGCTGGTCTGGCGAGCTCCACGCAAAGACCTTCGGCCTGCTCCTCCCCGGCGCTCGTAGGCATCCGTTCATCTCGGCACGCGCTCCTGGCCAGCGTGCAAACCCTCGTCACGGCTTACGGCGAATGGCGCGAGACTCGAGCCGTGAAAGTCCAAACCACCAGCGTTTGGCTTGAAACACAAACGTTCCTCTCCTGAATGGGACTGCGCTGAGCGAGGAGGAGAGATGCAGCGAAGTGGCCAGGACGGTGTTGCCCCAAGCCTCTACTTCCCGTCGGGCTGGAGAGAAAATCACTTACTGTTTTTGCACGTGGGCCCTAGGTTTTGCGGAGGGGCGCGAGCTTAGATGGGCAGAGGGGCCTCTGTGCGTGGTGGGGCTGGGACCCGAGAAGGCCCCGCTGTGCTCCCTCCTCCCACCCGTGGTGCCCCGGCACGGCACGGCACCCACCCAAGCAGGGCCCTGTCTCGCGGTGCGGCCCCGTCCCGCGCTGCAGCCCCTCTGCGTTCGCCTCGGGGAAACTCGGGCTCAGACCAGGGCTGGCTGCAGGGAAAAGGGGCGCAGAGGGGCAGGGGTGGGAAGACCAGCGCAGCAGCAGGGTGAGGAGCAGACGGGTGCTCCACCAAGAGCGACGGCGGTGGGGAAGGTTTGCCTTGCAGAGATGCCCCCTCAGCCCTGGTTGCACCCACTTCTGCCTGGTCAGAGACACCAGTGTGCCTCTCGCTCAGCACCTCCTGGAAGAAGGTGGCAATGGAAAACCACAGAGATTGTGGAGGGCGGCAACCCTTTGCCCTTCAAGCTAAAGCTGATCTGTGGGCCTTGGCGCTAGCCACGCTGACAGTGAGGTGTCAGGACCTGCTTACGCCCTGCTCTCGGCTGCTCTTTTCTCCTCGCAAGGCAGTGCGCCGTTGTCCTTAGCAAGGGAAGGCTGGAGAAAGCTTCTGCCACCCTAGTAGCATTAGCAGGAGCGATGGCACTGGGGTGGTGGTGGCAGATGTAAAAATGAAGAGGTAGCAGATGTTGTCCCTGAACTCCCCATCAGAGCTTGCGCTCGGGGCTGCCCAGCCCTGAACTGGCTCTCCTGGCGCCCGGCACCTGCCCCCACGTCCTGCTCCGGAGGCAAAAGTCAGCAGAAGCTGGTGGAGGGAGGGCAGGGAGGGAAAGGGGCTCCCTCACCCCGTCTCTGCCCTGTGCTTTCGGCTCCAGGAGGCAGGTCCGGCTGCCTGGGGAGCCGGCCAGGGCGCGTGGCAGGAGCAGGACCTGCTCCAGGGTTTATGTATGTCCCACGGGAACCTCCGCTGCGCCCTCGGGGAGGARGTAACCGCCACACGGATGCGCTGGCCAGGGGACAGAGGCTGCCGGACAAGGTCCTGCCTCTCCCCGCGAGGGGCTGGCGATGGTTTCTCGCGCGTCCCGCCTGGGAAAGGCGGCGCAGCAGCGAGCCCTCGCCAAGYGGGGGACCCCCTTGCCGGGGGCCGAGCTGCGGCAAAGCCCAGCGGAGCGCAGCCGCCTCCGTCTCGGCGGTCCGGGGCGATCTCGTYGGGGACAGACAACGCTTTGCTCCCTAATCGCCTTTCGGGACATGCAATCCTTACTTCACGCTTTTTCCCAGACAATATCTTTCCATATAATCTTAATGATTCCTGCTGCAATAACAAATAGGCAGCCCTGAGAATAACTTCACACTTAGCTGCTCGTGCCAAGAATCTCACTGCTTGGCCCTTCTCTGGGTGTTTTCCCTCCAATCCATCTGCACAAACAGAAGTGGGCCAGTTCTGTGCCTCAGGAATGAGGAGATAAAAAGGCAATAATTTATTTTTCCACCAAAGCTAGAAGTATTTTATAGAATTTGCTAAAGTTTTTGTTTCAGGAAATTTCATCATGTCTCCAGGAAAAAAAAAAGAGCCTAATTGGCCTCAGATTTTCTAACTCCCTTTTCATTTTTGTAATATGAGGAGGTCTAGGTCATCTCAAGGTCACTGCAGTTAGTGTTGCTTTAGTGCACCTCTGTGGATACCTAGTTTCTGCAACAGTTTTTCCTTTAAAAACAGCCCTAGCCTGCTGCTGTAACAGCCACTTTCTTTGGCAACCATTTGCATTCCTTTAGCATATGGAAATATTTTTTAAAACACATACCAGTGTATGCTGCTTATAGGTAAAACTCCCCATCAGAAATAGAGCAAATGCTTCCAAACTATTTTAATGTTATATATTTATATATATGTATATATATATATATAAAAATCCCTCAGCTTTTAACAGAAAACTGCCATTTCCCATTATCTAGATTGGAATCTTAGTTAATGTCAAAATAAAATGCTGGTGGTTATCAAATTAACAAAAATGTTTTGCTTGGGAAAAATTTAATTTTACCACCGTTCCAAGACTTCCTGCTGTCCTGACGTGTTGGTTTACATAGCTTCGGATGATGAATTCCTTCCAGCCTGTAYTTAGATTGATTTTTCTGATCTGAGCAAAGCTGTGGACCACAAACCTTTTACCTTAGAAAGGATTGTTATACAGGGTCTTGAAAATGGAGCAAATGCTGAGTCTGTGTATGCTGTAGAAACATAGTTAAAAAAAGTGTGTGCACCAGAATGACCAGTTTTTTCCTAGCAGATAAGGCCAAAAGAGGACAGGAGAAAGGAGATGCTGTTCCTGTTCACAGCTCAGGAGCTGCGGCATAGAGGAAAAGAGCAGCTTGCATCCCACAGAAAGTCTGGGGTGCCATCAGTCTATTGAGTTAACCTCCGTGCCAACYCGCATCCTTGGGTGTGATCATTTTAGGCTGCTTTTGCTGGGTGCTTCAATCACCTCTCAAATGTGGGTATCTTTAAATGAAAGTGCTTGAGGGGAATCAAAGCAGAGASAGAAGCAGCAGTTCAGCTTTCCCCCGCCTTGCTCATGAAGGCACCTCGCTCTCGGTGCGGTAACGAGCCCGTGAGCCTGTTCCGGCCAGGGCTGGGGAGAAACTTCTCTGAAACTGTGTGTGCGTTCAGGGCGAAGCTGATGCACTCTACATGCATCCCCACGTTGTCGCCATCTGGTTTTGTCAGTTCATGCTGCTGATGTCAAAACCTGACAAACTTTTGCAAGTTCACAAATGAGAGGCCCAAGTGCAAGCCAAGACTGGAGGGGAGAGCCTGGGCAGTCGACGCAAGAGAGGAGACACTGCTGCAGAGACATGCTTCCTGATCCTGTCCTCAAAACGCAGCAGAGACTCTCAGAAAGCTTATCCGTTTCCTAGCAGTGCTGAGGAAGAGCAAACTGCCTGGGCCTGGGGGAGAAAGAGAGAAACAGAAAGGACCTGGCAGCGCGCTGCTTAGGGGGCTGCCGCAAGACCAGGAGTGGTGCTTCTTCTCAAGTACGGGAAAGGCTCGTTAGAAATATGGACCAGCTCGAAGAGCCAGGGACAGTAACGGGCARTTGCCAAGTAGATGGTTTAGTTTCACCATTGCATGCATTTGCAAAGTTCAGGGGGACAGCTGCTGTACGAAGAGGCTGAAAAAGGACCTTAGAAGATGGTGATCCTATCCCACAGACTTTAGTTACGAGCAGGAATTGCAAAGGAAAAAGATCAGTGTGGACATGATTGTGTTCCTGGGGGGGCTTTTTTTAGGCAAGCATATGGCTAAACAGATTGCCAGGCTGGATCCTGGTACTGAACTATCTGTGTATTTATTTGTAAAAAAAGGATGTTTAGGGGAACCTGAGTTGCAGTTTGAATCTTTTTTGGCTTGCTGGGCTGGAGATGCAATGGTCCTCGCTTCCTTCCATGTCCGATTTCAGGTCCCACCTCGCATTCCCTGTGGATATGTGATAGAGGTGCAGGTTTGGTCTGTGTGAATCTGCATAGTTCACCTTGCAAAAAGGCTGTCTTTCGCTCAGCACCATCCTTACGGCTCCGTAAAATATCATATGCGTGGTCCAGCACAACTATGCAGYGTGCCTACTGCCAGTGATGCCTTAAGAGAGAGCTGTACTGGCCTGAAAGCCAAGAGAGGTCAAACTTTGCTTTTCTGAAGAACACGTTTCAGAGAACGGGAAGGCTGTAAATGCCTGTGATGGCTCTCTTGACAAGGGTTGGAAAGAAAATTGGAACAGAGGGAGAAAAATCCTATATTCAGGGCAAGGACAGCAATGAAAGCAACACCAAAATTAGCCGTGCATGACTAGTAAGGCAAATAGTGATGCTGAGGAATGGATTAACTTTTCCTTCAAAACCACATTACTGGTCTGCTTTGCTGCAGAGAGAGACTGCAGCAGGCGTGGGGTTAGCAGGTGCCAGGGTAATTTGCACACTGCAAYGAGCATGATAGTGCTGTCTTGTGCAAGCATGTGCTTGCTCATGTTCCCTCCTCATAACACCAGGCGCTTGGTCCCTTTTCCCATATTTTTGCGTTAAGTCACTTTGGAAGATCTCAGAGAGGGGAACATAGGCCTTCCAGAATGCAGAGAGCAGAGGAAACCCGCACTCTGTTTTATTTCTGTAGGAGAAATACTGTTGATCCTGTTTCTGGTCTAGAAAATGGACTAGATGCTCTCTTGAGAGTTCCTCTTGCTGTATTTGCTAGGATATAAGCAGTCCCCAAATGTGGATCCTTTAAGTTTTGAGTCCTTATACGTGAGCTGGTTTCTTGCCTGTACTGTATTTACTTCTTCTGTGTTTGCCTCTTCTGAATTCATGTGTTGGAGTTCTATTTACTTTGCTTAATCCTTGGGGCAAATATTAAGCTTGCAGGCATCTTGCACTAGAAATGCTGCGCTTTAGACATGACGAGGTCCTGTTTAACACAGCCTCAGGCTGCGAACGTATGGACAAAATGCCCTAAATTGCTTGGTGACGTTTTGTTGCAATGACAAGCAGTGCTATCAAAGTCCAACCAAACCCGTCTGCGCTTTGTTTCTTCTTATTCTTCTGCAGCTCTTTTGGCATGCACAGTTACTTTGCATAGACGCAGCAAGAGGAAAGGCGAATATTGATACCGTATTTAGCTAATAAACACCAGAGCAGCCTAATTTCATGGGGAACAATGTCTCAGAGCACCAGCAGAGCAGACTTTGAGCAGAGCTTCCTTACACTTTTCTCATTTCTTTTCTGCTTACTCTCTGGCTGCTGTTAATCTAGATCTAACTGTGTCAGTAATAGGTGTTCTTGGGTTCTCTGTGTGCATTGGTAGCTCCCTGCAGGTGGAAGCCTTTCACTAAGTCTGGCTTTGTCAGATCATTTCCTTGATATAAACTCAGCCACGGCACAGTTTCAGACATCACTGCAAGCGGCGGGGGAAATAAGCCGATCGTGAGGAAGAACTGACGTGGGGGGTACCCGGTTCCCGAGCTGCGAGAGCGCGGGCTGGCGGCTGGCCTCCCCTCTCCTGGAGATGTGAGCGCTGTTCAGCCACTCATCTGCTTGCTCACGACTTACATGAATCATTTCTCTGAGCCACAACGGGACCTTGATCTTGCTTAGGGGCCCTTATTCCACAACCGCATACAAAGGAAATTTTTGTAGCTATTATTCCAGGGCTTAAGTTCTCTCTCTCACGACCAGACACATGGCCTAATATCTGTTGGCAAGCTGGGAAYACAAAATGAAACACCATTATATATGATCTATTTACAGCTGTATATGTGCTGGTGCTGATCCATCTGCGTTTCAGGCCATGTGCCACTTGGGGTATACTGGGAGGGAAGCCCATTTAGCAAACAAGTTTGCAGAACAACATATTTCTGCTGCTGAGCATGGATAAGATCTTTCGCCCTCAAGGTTTCATTTTTCTCCTGCATCTGATGACCACTGTGAGACAATGGTAAGTCTGAAGCCAGGTTATTAGTTTTTCAATAGTTAGTTCCAGCAGAGTTTAGTCCTCATTTAGGGACCAAGTTGGATGGCTGGATTTTCAAAAGCACTCCGTAGGCCTCCTATCACACGCTTTTGAAAAACTGACTTTAAGTGAAGCTTTTGACAAATCTCGCCCGCCTGTCGGTGCTGAGAGGGCCGAAACCTGCAAGGCATTACGGCTTTCAACAACCTCAACTGTGTCTCCAGGTGGCATGTGGACCCTCATACCCAACAGGTTTCCTTGTGAGCATATTGTGGTTTGTTTGTACTTCCTGCTCCATCTTTACCATATTTTGCTGTATTAGGCAAATAATAGAGCTGGCAAAGACACCAGAAATGGCTACTTYTTTGTTGTTGGTAGTGGTGGTGGTGAATTTCCTGCAAATACCCATTTGTAAGAGTTTGCTAGTCAGAACTGGCTGGATGCTCCATACAAATGCATTTCAGCTTGCAGATTGCTGGTGAATTATTTGCCGTGACTAGCTTTTGGCTATTTACTGCGAGTTATGCAGAGTGAGTGATTAATCATGCACGTTGGGTGCTTTTGTTTTGTTTTGCTTTTTTGCTCCATGACCGGATAACTGAAACAAGAGGAGCAAAATGAGGAAATTCAAGTTGCCACATAAAGACTTCCAGCATGAATGCTAGAGCCAACACACATTCATGTGAGAGCTGGCAAGACTTTTACTTCTTCCACTACTCTGTGACATTTTGGCAATTCCTGACTCCATTGCTGAGCTTTTAACTTGTCCCATGTGAGACAATCCAAATATRCTGGGCCACACTCCTTCTTAGTTATTGCAGTGATAGAAAGAGGTTTCCAGATGATATTCCTCTTTAAGGAAAATCAGTATTTTTTTGTGGAAGAACTGCATGGGCTGGGCATGTGTCCGTTTTACTCAGCCAATATTGCGGTGCGGTGTGAGAAGAGCATCAGCATTCATGTGATCAACAGGGCCATGAGTGTTCGAGGTACATGGGGACATGACCCTAAGGCAAGGTTTCTTTGAGCTTGTTTTCCTGCGATAGTTCAAGGTCTGTCACCATTGTCACCCGTGCCAAGTCAGTGTTTTTTATTCGCGATGTTCAAAGAGTGTTCGACACAAATTAAGCTCAATTCCCAATAGTAAAGCCCTCAGTTGGAGGAGGATCGTGTTGATTAGGAGGTGTATATGTTTTAGTATGGGCTGAGGGCATGAGACCTCTTCTCAGTTGAAACCCTCTGCTTGCCCAAATTACTAACGGGCTAGTTCATGCTCTGCTTTGGGTGAGTTTGGAGTAAGCCGGCTGGTTTGTCGCACAGGAGAATTTGGGCRTGAAGTAGGGACTGATTTTAACTGAAATATTACTTGTGCATATTGTATGGAAACTAGTGTTTTAAACCATGTGATGCAGTAACCTCAAGCCCACGATTGGGCAAAATTAGTGAAGACCTACACAACTGCAGCTGCTATTGCTGTCTTTGGATTTATTTTCCCTGTATAAATAATCAATTTTTACTACCTACATGCGTACCTGTTCGTTACCCAGCTCTCTCTTAGCTGCATCCCAAAACCTATTGCTTGTAAATAGTCTGTGAACATCTTTGAACTGAATCTCTTCCAAACGTATACCCTCCAAATTTGCCTTTGGATAAAGACCCCCCCACACACACCTCCAGGAACAGATGTGCTTTTCTTGCCCCCACTTTGAAATTCGTAGGCTAACATTTTCAAAAATGTCTTTGACTTTGGAAATCTCAGTGTTTGTAGGTCAATTTAGAGGCATTGTTGAACTACTGTGCAACCTGGGTACTGAATTTATACAGTAATAAAGCAGGTCAAGTCATACACCAGAATAAAGTTGTTTAAAATGATTAGTTGTTCTTGAAATGTTTACCTATAATAGCCTCTATTATCTCCTTACATTGTCATCCACAGAATAAAAAAACCACATTCAAGCGCAACAGCAATCCAGTGCAGCAGGTAGAATATAGAAGAGAACAAGARACAGTCCGTGCTTTGGGCAGCCTGGAACCCACATGCAAGGTAGAGAGTGAGGAAGGAGGGATGCAGCAGGCTGGTGCCTCCAAGTTCATTAAATTGCCCTGGCAGTTTTTCAGGTACATTCAAGTCACTTGACTTGACAAGTCACTAGATCTTTGGCCACATTTTTAATGTAGAGTTGAACTGTGCAATGAAAATGTGCAACAAACTTAATTGTGTGGGAGTTTATTTTATGCCTTCTTCTTTCTAGCACTTGTAATGCACTGTCTTGACTTTTGARTGGTCAGAAGCATTTGGACTCCTTGTCTGGGTTGTTTCCTGATGGGGAAGAACAGTGTAGTCTATTTTAGAAATCTCTCTTATTTATAAGTTATTTACACCCTTGGATGGGATTTTGATGGCAAAGCTGACGCTAATAACAGGTGCAAATCTATTTTCAGAGCTCCAGCAAGATCAGCGCTGTGTCTCAGCATCTCCAGCCAACAGCAGTTGCTTCTCTGTCCAAAGCATCCCACAACACTGCGATTCAGAGTCCTAACTCTTCCCCAGCACACAATGGGGCCCCACCGCAGAGAACATGAGCTTGGCACGCAACTTGGAAACCATTTCTCTCCCATATATTTAGCCACCTGGCTCAGCTGTTGATTAAATAGGTTGGTCCCGTCACTTACTTTTGGTGCCAGTTCAACTGGGGTTGTCTTGCTGACAAAGAGAGTCAAAGAGTCCCTATTTGCTTATCATATTTGAAAGGAATAGCTAGCATTTGCACAGGCAYGTATCCCCGCTCCCCAGTTAAGTCATTCACACCCTTGTGAAGAGCACGTGACTGCAGGTATGTAACACAAGTGTTCTGTCCCTGAAGCACACTCTATTGGGAACAGTCAAATAATGTTGCTTTCAAAATTTTACATGGAAATGAAGCATTGTGTAAAATTCAAAAGGAAGCAGAAAATGTTACTTTTTGCTTCAAAGTGAAACAAAACCTCAAAACTCACTGGTATCTTTTTGACTAGTTCTGCTCCAGTCCGTTATCCTGTTGGCTTATGTGCATTCATTGCTGCTGTTACCTCTGATGTTATCAAGAATGCAAGCCTTTCTTTTGGGAAATGGGCTTTCTTTGTTAATTTGTGTTGTCCCTCTTGGCTTGGCTGTGAGATCATAAAACAGAATTATATGCAAAAAATAAGATGTTTAAAATTTCATTTGCTGGGCAAAATAAGGAGTTCAGTGATACTCTGGATGAAATGGAAGGGGAAGATAGCTGTGAAAATATAATGCGAATATTTTAAGCAGCTAACGAAATGTGAATGTTTACCTGGATAAACCATTTTACAGTGCTTTGCCTTCTCCATCTTGGCCCCAAAGACAACCAGAACTAGAGTTAAATACTATTTTATAAATGCATTGTTAAGGTAAGTATAAAAAATAGAACTGGCAAGATGAAATCTGGCACCTCCAGGGAGCACATCCTATCCCTTGTCTAATTCCAGTGATTTGTGTGAAGCAAAGTTCCTGATGTTGGGGACTGCACAACTTCTGTGGCCCATAATTCAGCTTATTTACAGCTGAATAAAAAACAATGCCTCCAAATAGAAGTCAAAGTTCATGAGGATTGGCTAGTACAGCATTTTAAAGCCTAGTTCTCAGCAGGTTATAGGACTGGGGAGAGGCCATAATAGGATATTGAAATGTTTTTCTTTTTCAGACTTGGCAATAAATTCCTTGACATCCCGTTATAATTTTATGAGCTGGTTCAGATTGTCGTATTGCATTAGCTCCTGACAAGCCTCCACGCAGGGAGGAGTGCAAGCCTGTGTTTGTTGTCTACYTACTTGCAGTGCCACGGATAAGCAGGTAGGTCTTGGACTCATTTACCTCTATGAAAGGAGATATTCAAGATAACCTAAGCGAAATGCCTGACTGTTGTGGCATTTTAATGCCACAAGGGCCTATCTCAGACCCTTTGAAAAGTCAAGTTTGAATCTTTAAAGCCAGTGCTAGTTTGACATATCCACACATGGAAACATAGGKGTAGAAGCCAAAACCAAAGGAATGAATATGCGAGCAGGAGCCTACTGTCTAGGCTAGGTTAGGCGGTGTCCCATATGGGGACTGATATCACACRATATTGCAGTCTATGGTGACCTGTAAGCAGACTAACTGCAACATCTCACCTGTACGAACCAACTGATTTTGCATCTGTTTGTTAAAAAAGCATCTACAGTCCACCTCTCATACCTTCTTGGAGTGTTTTATGTGCTGTTTCCTTTCATGCAAAGTAAACAAGTAAGTGAACTGAAGGGAATTTTCTATGTGGTAGTTATATACATAACAAAAATGCACATATGACCTGTCATCTGTTTTTTTTTCCCAATGAACTGCAAAATCAACACACACAAATATGTTTATATGAACAGGCCAGAAAAACAGCTGGTTCATCAAATAAAAAGGGGCATGCTTGGCTCTGTTAGGCCAAGTGTTCAACTGGATCCCATGTATTTATAAAGTGAGAAAGTAGAGCATATTTGAAAATGCAGGTGTATAAATATTTCTGCCAGACCTGTTGGAATATTTGAAGTCTCCCCCAAGCCGCTGCTCTGACTCACCACTTTCCAGCATGTGGGGAACGCTGCCTCGTGGGCAGGAGCCGTCCAGTTCCCGGAGACAACATGGGCCGTGGCTCCAGGGCCAGGGCAGCGTTGCCCCGAGGGGGTTAGCCTCAGGAGTGCTGGAGAACGCCCCCAGGTCTGATCTCATCCTGCCTGGAGGAGCACGATGGATGTGGGGCCAAGCAGCAAGTCATATGTGGGGTGTAAGCTTCGTCCACGGTGGAAGCATTGAGTTGACTGTGGAGGTGCTTCAGGCAGATGTGGAGCTGACTGTTTGTTTCCTTGGCCTGGCATCTGTGGAAGAAGGCTGCAACTTAACTGCCAACATGGAAAAACCATCTCAGTTCTTAAGTCTAAACTTCAAAGAAGGTCATTATGTTTAATGTTACAAACCCCCTAATAATCCCKAGGAGGGAGAGCAGAGCAACAACGTTGGCACTCTGACGCAAACTGCAAACTCAATGCAAATATTATATTAGATACTTCCCGGCTATGACTTCCTCTGGAGCGCTGTCACTACTGCACATGGAAAAGTAAATCCCTTCATAATAAAACACATGYGCACACATACACACACACCCAGCTGCGCACCTGCAGAGCCGTAACCCAACAGTTGCATAACACAGGCTTTTTCAGCAAAGCTAATGCAAGCTCTCTGTCGATTATAGAATGATCTTGCGGGATTTTTTTTTTAAGCTACAGGGTAATACGCTTACATAAAATAAGATTTCTAATATTTCSTCTTGTTTTCTAAATGTAGCTAGAGCATTCCACAGGTAAACACAACAATTATTAATCCCTTCTTCTCACTTGGAATCTTCTTTTTGAATTGGGTTGGCTATGTGGAAAGTTTGACCAAATGACAAAGCATTCTTTGAGCCGAAGAGACAAAAAGAAACATCAGATATGTGTTAGAATTTGAAATCAGGGTAATTTTAATGATCTGAAGCTCCAGCGCCACTTGACCATAGTTCTTCAGACTTCACAAACTTAATCAACTCTGACTTCAAAGAAAATCTGGCAATTTTTGTGCCAAACTAACTTTCAAAGGCAAGCTCACTAACAGGAGACCCAAAAGCAGGGCCTTACAGTGGAGACTGATTGCAATATTAATGTTACTCCACAATTAACAAATATATCTTAAGCTACAAAGCTGATAAACGACTTCCATGCCAGCAATAGAAGTATCACATTTGCCACTCTCGCACCAATGTTGCTGCCGGAGCCCCTGCGCAGTCCCTGCCTCTGACAGTTGGGTAATTGCACTACTTCAATTCTGTGTTACTAAAAGACTAAATCTTGACCTTTTTTGGTATTCCTGAATGTAAAATTAAGTCTGCATGCAAATGTATACTGGCTGGAGGCCTGAGAAGGGGCTTCAACTTTGAAAAAATGGTATTTAAGACATGGTCTTGTTTTGTGGCAAAACTCCTGCTTCTTTCAAAAGGAACTAGGCTGTGCCCACAGAATTTAGGCTACACAGTTCATAAATGGCCTTGGATTGAACACTGAATTTGAAAATTGAGACCGCTGTTTCTTTAGTTYGTGGTGAAGGAGCTGGGTAGTGTGAGCAAAGAGAGATTTCAGCTTGTCTAAGGGAAGGCACAGGCACGAAAAGAGCTGATCAGSGAGAACGTGGAGAACTGGCCGGCAGAAGGGCAGAGCAAAAAGAAGAACCCCCCAGAAAAACTTTGGTACACCTCAGGGCTGCACACATGTATTCATTGGGTCATGAATTTTACCTTACGTGTTATCGATGTGAACTGAAGAAGTCACTCATGGACATTATGCTATTACAGTTTTTTTATTGGGGCGTGTTGTCATGATATTATTAGACTTTCCTAATTCTAATAAACTCTAGAGATCTTAGAAGACTCCCATTGACTTTCAACAGTGACATAATAAAGAATCTGAACTGGATCTGTCCCTACAAGTCCTTACAGTTGTATCTCTCCCTCACTGGTCATGACACTAATAAAAGCCACTAGATGTCACTACTATATTGCACTAATAAAGTTAAAATAATATTTTTCTGGCAATAAATGTCCTGACTCATAAGGAAGTTGGGTTATAAAAGCTGTGGATAGTTTGGATTCCTTCCAGTTAAAAAACAAAACAAAACTTTTTTTTATTTTTTTTACTAAAAATATTGGATCCAAGTTCAAAACAGTCATTTAACAAATAACATTGACTTGTATTTTAAAAGGAAAAATACTTTGAAGTTAATACCAAGTAAAGAAACATAGTCTGTGGCTCTGTGAACTGAGATGATGGGAAAAAATTATATCTGAAGGTCTGCAGTGCTAAAGAYGAGGCTTGACTAACTGCAGGGTTGGGGACATTCAGGAATACTCATATTCTTTTGCTCAACCAGAAAGGGAGGCAAAAGGCCAGGGAAATAATAATAATAGCAGTAATAACATTGTATATTTATATGGTGCCTTTCATCTCACAGGTTTCCACACTGCAGTGTCTAGCTAGCTGCAGATACAATAATCACTTCACTCACCACCGGCAGGGAACCACCCTTGGCAAAGCTYGTGGCAGCTGTCAAACAGCACATTAGGAACTGCTGCTCCCATTCAAAAGATCACGAGGGCATTTTTGAAGCAGGTAAAGTGTATTTTAATGGGCCAGCTCTGCATTTGTCCATATTGCCGGGGCTAATTCAAGTTCTCTGGCATGTTTCTGTGGAGGAGGAAGGTGTTTTGTTTTGTTTTAAGACTTTGGCTAATTGGAAAATTGGCAGACGAGCTAAACTTTTTAACCCATACTGGGAAGAAATTTAATGTGCCTCAAGTGGCCATCTGAAGATTCCTTAGTGTTATCTTAGTGAGTCCTTAGGCTGATGCTGCCTAGGTGAGACCCAGCCAGATCTGACTTATGCTGCTGCGGGTAATCAATGTGCGGAAATCCCAATGGGGGAAGATGCAGAGAATGTAAGTTTTGCTTGTGCGGAAAGATTTAAATAAATAATAGGAAAATACTCAGCTAAGGTAGGAACGAGACTCACTGGAATATTCACTTCTGCCCTTGTAAGCAGTCTGGGAGCTCTTCACAGAGATTTTTTTTGACCATGAAGAATGCAAGCTTCCTTTGAGATGACAGGGGGTGTTGGGGTTATTTTTGCCCCAGGTGAATCTGCTGCCTTTTGTCTACCAGTAAGTGATCTGGACATCTTCAGGCAAATTGGTAATTGCGTACCTTCTCACAGTATTTTAGTATAGAAATGGATATTTGCTTTTGCAAATGGTAGTGGGAGGGCAGCCATTTTGGCAGCACAGGATCTTGTCTTCAGTCAGTCTCGTTTTCGGCATCGCAGTAGAATTAATGCAAGTTACTCGTATTTTCCATAGGAACTTTTGGGTTGGCCTCGCTCCCCTCTGAGGATCCTCAGTGGAGCTGCAACCTGGAGCAGGGCCCCACACCCATGGCCGGGTCGGTCATGCCGCATGYGGTGAGGGGCCTTGAGGGCCCTTTGCTTGCAGAAGATGAAACTGCTCTGAGTCCTTGCCCAGCAAGATGGAGAACTGCTCTGTGCTACTGGGGGCATGTGGTAGCTGAGGGACAGCATTTAGGGTCCCTGTCAGCACTTGAGTGGTTTTAGTCCGTGTCTTCATGCGAAGTGGGTGGGTTATGGCATAAACTATGCTCTGGCTTTCACCTGTGTGGAATGACCTAATTAGCTGATCTGGAGCTAGCATCAAAGGTCGGTGAGATGTTTTGGGAAGCGTCTGATGCTGAGCTGGACACAGTACCTGAGAAAAAGCTCATGACACATTAACGCTGTAGGGAAGATGGTGCCTGCTGCAGTGCTCTTCTCCAATGAGGCCTCTGTTTTAATGCTAGTTAGAATGACTTAGATGGATAAATCTATGGATTGGAAAGCACTTTGGGATTAACAGTGCTCTGTCACTGTAGGCTACCATTAAATACCTGCTATCCAGCAAAAACCTCATCCAAAGACACTCACAGTCACACACTGTAACTAAAACTGGAGGACCCCTGYCCTCTCAGGTAGTGCTCTCAGTTTGTATGTTCTAGGTCTAGGTAACCTCCCAGCCAGAGAAGGAATGAGACAGAGAAACACGGCACAGGCAAGAATAACTCACTTCCCTGGCTCAAGTTACCGACAAAAGCATGAAAGCCTCAGCCYGTAGTATAAATTATGACCTATCAACTCGACCAGAGTCATAATAAGAAGGGAGGAATCAGATGAGTAAGGCAATAGGGGAAAAGCAAACACCGTGAGTAATGGCAACAAGAGGTTAGTTCCCTAGAAGTTGTCTAACCACATTAGATAGCACAGCTTAGTGACTGAGTCTGGGCCCAGTGTCTAGAGGATAAATCAAATGGGCTCTTTGTTGTTGATAAAACATTTTCTCCACAGCAGATGGATTTAATATTTCCTGGATCCATACTGTTCAAGACTTGGAGTGGGAATGCTTTTCCAGGATTGCATTATTGATGGCTTCGTTTCCAAGGGATGTAAACTCAGAGTTCTCCTAGGACTTGTTGCTATAAACTGTTAAGTGAGGATTTTTGTCTCCCTCTTGTTTCCTCCCTCTATTTATTGACTTACTTGTTTGCTCCTGATCCCCTTAACTTCTCTGGGACCAATTTATTCCTCCCATTCTTCCTTCTACTTTCCGCTCTCCTCTGCTCCTCCTTCACTCTGTCATTTCCATACCTCTCAGCTGCTCTGGATTGCGAGGACTAGCCTAGATTTTGCCGGACTAACAGTGGCAGCAGGCAGTGCTGGTGTCAGCACGGCCCTGAGCTCCCTCTCGTTCAGTAGCCAGCTCCCCTCTTCTCCCCTTGCAGCTCCCAGGTTACTCGGTACAGAGCAGTACGGGTGGTGGAGCATCCCCAAAGTGCAATGCAAAGAACCAGAATCACTCTGAAGCGCGATGTTCTCTCAGCTGCACGGCAAGGCTGAGGTGCATACCATCTCCTGCTGCACAGGTAACTGTTCTTTTAAAGGGAGGTAACCGTCATGGGTACTTTAAACCAGGTTCTGTGCATAAATACATCCTGCTGCCACAAGATGGTGTAAATTCATAGGCATCAGCATGCGAAGCGGCATGTTGTCTGTGTTTTCGGTTGAGTTGTGTTAGTTTTATATCAGTCAAAGATCTGAACAGATGTCTTGAATGAAATAGATGTAAAGATTCTTGGCTAACTCACCACTAAAATGCTTTTTCACCTGTGAATTGCCATTCAGCCATATTCTATCTTTAAGCTTTGTCGGATGGTACTAGGTTTGCAAGATCAGTCTGGAACAAACTTGAGCAACATAAGCTTCACACATTCCAGCCYTATAAATATGCCCTGGGGAGCTGTCCTCCTTTCCGTACTACGAGCTCGGCAATTTGGACTTCTTGCTGCCCAGCTTATGCTCTAACCAGACCCAAAATTCAGACTGGCTAGGTCAAAGAAGGTTGTTTGGCAGGGCTAAATGGAGATGTATAGCAGACCAGCTACTACAGAAACCTAGCAGTGTTACAGGAAGGTGGTCAAAGTTAATACACTAGTATATATATTTATATCCAGCTAGACAAAATTTTAATTTAGGCCACCAGAGGCTAGCTGTGAGCGTGAGAGCTGCTCTGCCCTCCCAAAGAGAAGAGCACCATTCCCGTTACTGCTGGCTCTGATTTGGCCAGCAGATATTTGAAGTGGCAGGAGGACTGAGCAGCCTGGAAGAAAAGCCAGCTTTGAATGTGAAGAAAATACTCTTCCCAAAATGGTCCACGATGGGTTGTAAATCCTTCAAAGCACACCTTTACATAAAAAAATATCCTGACTGCAACTGAACCAAGAAGAGAGCGGCTCCTTTGTACACTAAGCACCCCATAGCTGTTGTAGGACATAACACTGCCGTCCCGTTGAGACAAAGCATGGATTATATTTTTTAATCAAAAATATGTATACAATTAAGAATCATGTTTTTCCTACCATGTCTTTGCTGTCTTCTAAATATATGAAGGGGGGAGACTTCATAATTTCTTGAGTAATAGAGAATTTTAGCTGTGATTTGTTTTTTTTAAAGGTAACCCATAAAAAGTAACTGAATTTAATTTCTTACTCAGCCCCTAAATGCTCACTCTACATCTATCTCTAGCCCACTTCCTCTTACTTCAGCACTTCCTGCTAGGTGTATGTGGTGTCCACAAGACAGTGTTATTCCACAATGACTAAGTTGTCCTGAAGTGTGTTATGGTTTAATAACAACAGGAATTAGGTTTGCTGCAAGCAAAACCATTTTATTATGACACATTCAAAGACATAAAACCCTCTTGTGCAATAATAAGGGGAAAAAACTCTTTCCATCCATTTGTACAAAAGAAGCCTCAAGAGATTAGTACCGTAATAAGAAGAAAACAAACATGATTCAGTTTAGAAAAATGTAGCTAATATGTCTAAAGGAAACTGCAAGTACTTAATCAGACAGACAGATTTGGGAAGCACTATTATTAGAAGTGACCTGCGAGTAATGGGGAGATGGCAAATTAGATATTAATAATTAGATAATTATGTTTTTTGCTGAGGTGACACTGACATCATGGGATTTGGGGTATTGTGTTCAGTTGTGTGTGTCCCAATTGGATGGAAGATATGAGTGAACTGACGTGGATTAAGTAGCCAATAAAAAGAATCAGGTGAGGGAGATGATAAAAAATTTTGAGAACTAATTAAAAAGAAAGTAAGTATTGAAAGTTTGATCAAATGATGGCACAAGGAAGTGCGAAGGATTTCAAATGTATGAAAGCTCTAAGAGGGGAGAGGAACCACATGTCATGGGATCTGAGGGGTAGGAGAAAAATTTAGGTAGACTGGCAAGAGAGATTGAGGAACCTCTTAAGACTTGTAATGGCTACCTCATCCTTTCATTGGATTTGAAGTCAACACATAAAAATTACTAAGAAACACTAGAATAAACACCTTGAGTAACATTTGGATTACAGTGGGGAAGAAGGGACAAGATAGGAAAAATAAGGTCAGGCTTTTCCATCTCTAATTTCAGGGCTGATTCATTCTCAACTCACAAATGTACTTTGGGGTTATCCTGTCTGAACTTCAGTGAATCAAAAGGCTGGGTAAAGTTTAGAGAAGCTTATCTGAGTTCTCCTATAGAAGTGCAGCAGACTTTTTAACTGGGGCAGATAAAGAGTGGTTGCTTCTGGAAATGTTCCTAGCTACTCAGAAGTTTGAAGCAGAGGGTACAACCTTCCCTCCTCATCAGTCCTTTCGGTCTCAGGCAACTAAGAGCAAATTCCTACAGGCTACTGCAGATACTGAGTTAATGTACTTAGTTAACCAAGGTAAAACTGTAATGTACTAAAAGTGAGCACAGTCTTGTCCTACTTTGGCAAGGCACACTTCCATTCTGGCTACATATCAGAGATGCTAAGACAAAGTTATATATTATTGATAATAAAAAGCTAATGGAATCTTTTCAGACCTTACAGTGAAAGGGTCATTTTTGGTTCAGTTCTTACTTTATCCAGCCTGTTTGCGCAGCTTTCCTTATTACGCTATTAGATCAAAAAAAAAAAAAGAAAAAAGCTAATACTTGAGAAGTTCTCTGGTTGGTTGTGAACTCTGTTTCACCTGAGTAGGAGGCACAGAGATACACAACTGAAAGTTTTCAAGAGCGTACAGCGCATGGGAACCGTGCCACACGACCCGCGAGTCTCCTGTTCAGTGGCTTTCATACAGGCCGACGCTGAAGCAGACGGGAAGTGAGAGTTCACTGAGAAACAACACATCTTCACCAGCGCCCAGAGACGCAGGATGCCAACCTGAATTCCTGACATATTAGCATTTGAGCCATAGGCAACTGCCAATGGCTCTCTGGCCAAGCCAGGCCAAACAAAAAGTTCCTCTTGAATGTTAAAATTAGAAACAAGATATTACTCAGTTGGACATCACAATAGTAGCAGTTGCTCACACTTGTTCCGAATCGTTCTAACAGGTTTAAGACTAACTCTTTGCCTTCCTTTTTGGAGAGTGCAGGTACACAACCCTATTTTTACCTATCGCAACTCTCCTAATGCGGTGGCTGCAGTATTGCATAGTGCAGATCCCATAACTATGAAAGAGCCTTGTTTTCTTGGACTTTGTAAGAAACATGAGGTAATTTTGTTTTTACTCCAAAGCCTTTTAACATTGCTTTGACAATGTATTGAAGCTCTCAGGTCGATGGGTCTGTTTTGCTTATATCTGTTTCAGGACAGGGATGTAAAGAAATGGAACAAGGAGCCTGGGGGAAGCCAGTCTGCAGAGCCTGGTGTCCTCTGTGGTTATCTACTGTAACAGTCCAAACGACATGGAGAAGGGTAAGTCCTAAAGTTCAATACTGTTTGTAGCACAGGGAAGGCTCTGTCTCATGGCTTTTACCAGCACAATGAAAAAGTTCTTTGTGGGAATGAAAACTACCTCTGTCCTCATGTGCAGGACTTCGTTGCTGGATTTGTCATGGGCACTCTCCAACAGAAGAGGCAGACAGGTGGTCAGGCACACACCCTCAGAGCGCCTCGTTCCTGGTTTTGACTTCTAGCTCTACCTTGGTTTCAGAGTTCCTTGTTTCTCTAGCACTGGTCACCACCTAGCTAATACTACAGATCTTTGATATAGAAGGCATGAGGCTCTGTAGCTTGAACTAAAAAGTTAGCCTTGAAGCTGGGACTATAATGAATGCGTTGTGTATAGGCTATTCTCAGGGGGAGAACTGTGACATGCACCAAAACCAAAAATTGCTCTTCCAGAATTCAAGTCTTTTAGCTTAGATAAATGAAAGAAAGGCAGTGCATCCCAGCAGAGCTTGGTTCTCTCTCACTGCAACAATGAGCAGTTAAGGCTACATTATGATCTGAACCTGGCTTGGCTGGGGCTCTCTGCAGCTGCAGATTTGAGAGCAATGTTCAAACTGGCTCTACTGGATATGACTGCAGTGGGAGTTTATAGGGTAGGGAGGGGTGGTTGTTAACTTGAATTGCATACTTCTGGGTTTGTTTTTTCTTTCCTTATTGGTAAAGAAATATTCTTTTCTTGCTAAAACTTAAGATTGCTCCAGTCAGCAGCAGGGGTGTGTAGCGGGGACTGCGCTGATTGCCCACCRTGATAATAGCTCTCTCGTGTCATGGCTGGCATGCTTCTACGCATGCATGATCATCAGTTCCTTGCCATTGGGTGAGACTTCTAGATCAAAGAGGTTTATGAGCAGAACCTCCAATGTGTTTGAGGTTTGCCCATCACTGCGTGATACTTCCCAAGAGCATATTTCCTCATTAAAAAGTAGCCAGACTTGTTCCTGACTGCATTATGGTTAGTTTTGATTCAAGGCTGCCTCCAGAAGCAATGGGAGTGTGCTCTTGGAAAGTATTATATAGAGATGGGGAAACCTCAAACATTTTGGAGGTTCAGTTTGGAAACCTCTTTGGTTTGGAAGTCCACCAAAAGCATGTCATGAGATGGTTAGAAGGCTGGGTGGGGTTTACATCCGAGGATAGAGTGCAAAAGTGAGAACTGTTTAGCTTGGAAGAAGAAAGGGTTGGAGTAGTATGTAAGTGAGGTGTTTAAGAAAGATACCATGAAAACTAATCCATTCTTCAAATTAACATCGTTCCTTAATATGAGAGCAAGGGGTCAGTTAGTCAAAATGAAATACGGAAAATATTTCAGCAGGGACCATTTAACCAGACTATTTAGAATTTCTGACCTCCAAAGTTTGCAGATGGGCAATGGGCACGAACAGTGCAATTCAGCAGAAATGGCACTGATTAAGAGACTTGACTTCTCTTTGCAGCCCATCTCTGACTTGTTGTGTGCCTGTAAACAAAATTATTTCTCCTCTTCATGCATGTCTTCTCTATATGCCTTGTCTGTGAAGGTCATAGATAAATTAGAGTGGAGAACGAGTCCTAATTCTATGTTTTTAAAGCAGTTAGCTCAGTGGGGTGGTGCACTTCAGGCTTTTTCTTAGTACGTAATCTACCACAGGCTTTTTTGTGTAGCTTTGACAGAAACAGCAGGAGCAGACTTTGGACTCTGTTTAGGCACTTAATGCTGACATTGGGTGTCTGATGGGATTTTTGAAAGCACCTACATGACAAAATCCTGTTAGGAATCAGGTATCTAGCTCCTTTTGTAAATTCCACCAGGTAGCTATTCCCACCTCAAGAGTTTATATAAATTAAAGTTCTGGTCTTCCACTGTGCCTTCCAGTAAGACAACCAGTGCCTCCATCTCTTGATGGTATGGTGTGGGAGGTAGACAGGTCAGTCTGTGAGATGCCTAGATAGTACCAAGGAAATGAAGCTTAGATGGATTGGATTCTGTACAGACGTAGGAAAGGAATCCTCCCAGTTCTGGAGAGTGTGGCTCTTCATCCAAATCRTCTCAGACTAGCAGTGGTGTGACAGTTTATCCCAGCAACATTTCTGGACCTTGCTGCTCTGTGTGTTATCTGTTAATTTATGCAAGTGTCACTTTTGTTCTCTTCAGAAAACTCATGATGCACTTAAAATCATAGACATGAATGATCAATTAACTGTAAAACATAGATGACAGCATATGGCACAGATTCAAAAAGGTTCTGAAAATACAAATCAAACCCATTAGACTAGGGTTGAGGTATTCAGTTGTTTCATGGTATCTAGATACGAGAGGAAATGTCTTCCACATAACAATGTTATCAATATCTCATGTGTAAGTTGATAGTATGAGCTTTACAACTGAAATGAGGAAAGAATGTTGGCCAATATACAGGGTGTAGTGGAGACAAATTATCTAGAACTTGAGAAGGTCCTCAAATGGTGTTCCTGTACAAAATGAGATCTTCAGTCCCTGATGTTGTATTGAGAGACAAGCTGAATCAGAATAAAAGCAACCAACCAAAGGTCATCTGTCTCTGCAGGGACAGTGGACCAAACCAGAGCAGCGTAAACAGGCAGTCTTGTGGGGCCTAAAACCTGGGACTATGACTGAGCTATGGTCCCAAGGTCAAGAGGAACTGAATTAGGAAGTATGCTGGGTAGTAGGTGGTCATGGTGCCAATCTTGTGGGGGAGGCGGGAGGGGGAATTCCATGCAAATAGTGGCTTATTCTAAGGAGTGGTGGCTTATGAGAGGCTGTATTCTTAATCACCTTTTCCCTCTATCTTCCCAGCCCAGATCTCTTGGCAGTCCATGATTTAGGTGACGCAGGGCACAGGTGCTCACCACTGGTAGAGAGAGGACAGTGCCAGGCAGTAGGCTGCTCTGCTGCCACTGCAAACATTAATTTTGCCTACACTGCTGAAAAGCTTTCAGTTGGTCATGAAGATAACATTCCCCAAACTCGAAGATGTCTATCTTGCAAACTATTAAGCCCTTATTAGACTTTGAGGACATAGAGTACGGCTTCAGAACAGCACTGAAATGAAAATGCAGAGGCTCTCGGCTTAGCAGAAAAGAAAGCAGTAAGAACAGTTTAAGAAAAATCTCCAAGGACTAGGCTAGCATTGAACAAGGGTAATAGGGATACAGCAAATGATCCCCTTCCAGGAACAGGTAGAGCTGTGATTTCTTGAGACAGTGTTAATGGAAGCCCCCTCTGTGATTAATGTAACTCACCACTGGATGTCATTGTTTCTCTATAGGAAAGCATCAGGGACACTTTTATTTGGCAGTAAAATTGTTTTTGTTTTTTGTTTTTGTTTTTTTTTCTCAAATAAAGAGCCTCACATATGGGATATTCAGGTGCCTGGCACCTTTTCCACTTGGCTACAGCAAGCCCAGGAACCAGATTACGCTTCTTGTTTTCTTAGGGTGGGGAAGGTTTACAGCCTTGAGATGAATATGGTCTATCCTCAAACTTGCAGCTACCAGGCCAGATCGTCAGCTGGTGTAAATTGTACTGCTCTGTTAAGTCAAAGAAGCAATGCCAATTTAAACAGGCTGAGAATCTAGCCCACTGTGCCTGCTTCTTTCCAGCCCCATTCAAATACAGCCAATCTTTTCTACTTCCTCACACACAATCCTTTCTGCCCCCACGATCCGCCATTTTCTTACAAAGTTCTCTCGCAACACACTTTGTGCTCTTTTCCATCTTAGTCCACTGTTTAAAAGCTTCATCCAAATTTTTTGTATCAGTCATTTTTCTATATTCTTTCTGCTTTCATTTGTATTTTCTTCAAGATGCCCCTTACAGATGCAGATTTGGAAAGACAGCCTTAGCGAGACATGGTTGACTGGAAAAGGAATCAGGTCATACAAACTTAGCCCAGAATCTTGTCCATTAAACTTAACATCTAGCTTGGCTTTTTGGTTGTTCTGAATTTGTTTCTCTTCTCACCTCAGCGTTAAACCCCTTCTACCTCAAGACAATATGTTTGGGCAGGTATAACTGTAACATGGAAAATCAAAACTCTTCAGTAGTAAACAAGCAGCATGTGATTTTATTTTGCTAGCTGCTACTGACACTGACACAGAGAAAGCCTCGAAGAGGGTTAATTTTAGTGTAATCAGCAGCTGATCTGCTAATACAACGACCTAGCTTCCTGTCAGTCACTGCTGTGGCGGATGCTGCGTACCAGCCTCCGCTCTGCAGGGCAGACTTGCTTCGTGGCGCTCCAGGAACGCTCAGTGGCATCGCTGACAGCGTTACAGGAGGGGTCCAATACTCTTCCTGCCAACGGTTTCCTTAGCGTCCTTCTGCCAAAGTTTAGTATCACCAGGAGGGACTTGGGCTTAATGGCTGACAGTGCCATTGTATTTGTACAAATTAATTGTATTTCCTTTTCTGAAAAAAGCTAATTAATTTTCCATGAAAAGCTAATTAAACCAGTTAATTAATGATTCAGATAGCAACAAACATGCAAAAAGCTCTCAGAATCACAACAATAATTAGACTAATTCTTATCTTCTTTGTATCTACCATATGTCCATCAGCTCAGGTAGAACACCATTATGTGAAGGAATTTGAAGACTGCTTTTCTGATCACAGATACAAGGGCATGCAGGGGAAAAAGAGCCGGCTGCTTCAAATGAGCTGTCATTTGTTCTTTAATAAATCTGCTTGCCTGCCTGGCATATATGCAGTGATATAATGCCACTTTACATCGTGGATTATCTTTCTTGCAAAAGGTGCATCCCAAGGCGCATGTTTAGGGTTGCATTTGTTTAGGTTAGTGACGAATCTGAACCTGAACCCACTCCTGCTACACTGGTGAGGCAGCACAGCTGTGGGGATTCTCTGGTACGGTGAAAAATGCTTTTGAACGAGTTCTGGAAACAGATGGAACATGAGTTATCGGCAGGCAGAGTAGCGTGTCCACAATGATGGATTCACACAAGATAGGTTTTTTCCACAGACACCAAAGGCAGTTGACTGTTCTGCTAGTAACAGCCCTGAACAGGGGCTGGAGAAAGTAATTCAAACATCTTGTTTCACTTGGGTTCTGGAAGAGATGCAGAAGAGACCACTGCTGCTTGAAAAGAGGGTATATAAAATAGCAATATAGTTCCAAGAGATGATTTTCATCCAATTAGGATGGATTTTGGTACAAGCGAAGATTAATTCATAACTAAATAGGGAGCTGATGGAGTTGTTTGTAGGTTACATGGATTTAGGAGATCTGTGACTTAGTGAAACCATGAAATGTCAGAGTAAGGAGAGATCTTGTTCTGATGGAATACAATTAAATTCTTAGTTTCCCTGCCAAAAAAGAAAAAAAAAAAAAGGAAAGAGACTTGGTGTCTTCCACAGAGTGTCTTTTGGGATTACATAAACTAAATCTTATAGAATTTTACAGCCAAAGTGCATTATAATCTCAAATGTGGCTGTAAAAATAACACCTTCTTACCAATTAAATGCATGGGTTTGGGATCCTACTTATTGGGGTTAAAAAAATAAAACAAAAATGTGTTTCTAGCTTGTACTTTTGTCACCTTACCTAGTCATCAGGGCTGTAGCAGAGTGAGCTGTATTCTGCTCAGATTTCCCACTGGTAATTAATTTTAGAGCCATTTTCTATTTTTCATGTTTTACCACAATATAAGGTTTCTGTGGCAATGGGATGACTAGTGAACAAGACACTACACTCCCAGGGGCTCTTTGATATATCCAATGGAGTACTAGCTTATGAATGCTTGATTACTAATATAAAGGGCTGAAGTCTCTAACTCAGCGTGCCTCTCAAAGACCACCTTGTTCAACAAACGAGCACTGGGAGCATGTGATGCTCCCGATGTGACACGTTAGAGACAGTCATCTGTTTAGGGCATCTGAAGAAAATTCATGATCAGAACCTCCAGGATGTCTGACTTTGAGTGCATTAGTGTTGGGTTTATTGCTTATTTATAAACAAGCCACAGGAAATACTTGAAATAGCTCTGCAGATCTGAAATCAGTGGTGAAATATATTCTAAAATGGAGGAACAGGAGGAACTGGACAAGGTGAATTACAGTTTCAGAAATAATCTAAACAGCTTCAACAACAGGAAGCCATCTAACTGAGGCTGTTCAACAAGGAAATAATTTAATTGCAATGAGGGCCTGCATTACAAAGGCTTTTCTTGGACATGTTGTGATTTTCAATTTTGATGCCAAAATCAGTTATTTTACAGCGAGAGACCTCATTTCCTTATGTATTTTGACAACTATTTTCTTTTCTCATCTGCATAAATTCTTTGGTTATTTGGTCAGTATCTTTTAAGGTAATGCATTCAGCTCCTCGCTCATTAGGCTGTTTATGGACCATCACTGAATAAATAATTCATAAAAGTGCTGAAAAGGGAAGACAGAAAATTTGAAAAATTACAGTAGGAGACAATCTGGCCTTCGGAATGGAATATAGTTTGTGTCTTGGCTATACCACTGCTTGTGTACACACTCAGAGTTATTTGTATGACTATCTCCATTGAAATCAATAAGACTGCTTGTATGGCTATGGTTGAAAGTAGAGATTTCTTGCTGGATTTTTTGTTTGAAAAGCAAACAAACAAACAAACCCACCACCTAAAGTTTAGTAAATTCTGTCCCAGATTGATTTATGGCTCTGACTAGTCAATGTTAAATGTTTAGATTAGCTGCTGAGGAAGCAATATTTAAGGACAACAATATGAAAAGAATGAAACTTTTATTTCTTCACATTTGGTCTGAACATTGCCTTTGTTTGTTATGGGATTAATCCAAAATTTTGTATCTACAATGATTCTTCCCTGTTCTTAAACACTTTAGTGTTGCAGATTATGTGGCAGTCAATATTACGGCTCAACAATTGATATTTTGTGAAACCGAAGTTTCTGGTGTATATAATACATAGGTACAGGTACTTCCTGTATCATAGGTGATAGGCATATTGTCGAGGGATTTAAGTAGAATGTAAATGGCTGAGATACTTAACTCCAGTGAAATAAATAAGGCTTAAGCTTCTTGGTAAATCTTAGCCATCATTCCTGTACATTCAATTTGATGACTCACCACTGAAATGCATCTGCCCAGGCTGGAACATGGCAGCCATTCTGTGCTAACAACACAGTGGTTTATTTTTCTGAGGAGGAGCTGTAAGGAATAATTCGTCCAGTTGAAACTGCAAGGTGAGTCACAAAGGTGATGACAAGAATTAACTTTCTGCAGCCTGGTCTTATGACTGGAGAAACATTTTAACAGGTCTTACAGGAGACAACTTCACAGAGAGCTAGACCACATCCGGATAACTGTCCATCAGGAATGCCCCTTGAATAAAGCTAGCAGCGTGAGCTCTTCCTGACATAAAGATGAGACTTAAAAGACTTTTGCCTGTGACTGTGGATATTTTCAAATGAATGCCCAGCATTAAAAGCTCTCATTGATGACTTTGAAAGTACACTGGTATTCATTTAATATAACTTCATTATTTTCAGCTAAATGCCTTACTAGAGTTTAGTGTTCCTTTCTACTCCTCCAAAGCACAAAGAAGGAGTTCATTACTTAAATATTTGTGGTCTTTCAATAGGAGCATGATATCCAACTCCTTTTGGGTGTCTTGAAAAATGTCCCTTTACAGTCTTGCTGAAACTTGCTATGCTAGTTGAAAGCAATTTGTCTCATTTCACATCCTGAACTATCATATAGCATAGCTAGCTTTGCACTAGTAACCAGCTCCAGAAGTGACAGTACTGTATGCTTTAAGAGAGGGCTAGAGCCTGAATATGCTGACAAAGGGAAGAGCATCTCAGAGTTTCAGGTTGTTTGGATAGCAAATTAAACTTTTGCTTGCTTCCTCAAATTGTAGCTGTGATCTGGCCATTTTGCAGCTGCTAAACCATTAACTAAAAGTTCATAGTATTAACTTATCTTCTCATTTTATGGCCTGTAAAGTGAATTTCGATCATGTTCAGTCACATTCATGTCAAACTCAATTGTCCAAATTGAGCTTGTTCCCAGCTGCCTAAAGCTGTTATTGTACAACTAGGTCTACATAACACTTCTCAGAACTCTAACCTGGTAAATCTTGCTCTCTTAAGCTGCTCTTCTGACTTCTTCCAATACCTAAAAATCCAATTCCCTGTACAAAGTAGGCAGTAAAAGACTCAGAGATCAGCTCTACTGCATCATATGTATCCCAGAAAGAGAGGTCAGGATGAACCAACTACTTAAAGATATTAACTTGGACAAAATCAAAAGTAGCCCAAAATATGCTTAGCAGTAAATAGGACTGTCCCAGCCTCAGAGTTTAAATATAGACTTTGACAGTGACCATAAAGGGCAGTGATGCATTTCTCTTAGAGAAGACAAGAACAGACACACAATGTTCTCTCTGGTTTCTTTGAGAAACCATTTAAGACTCTCATGTAATATGAAGAAATAGGAGAGGCAGTTAGCATTGAAGCCAAACTGCAACTCATAATCTGAATAGCACTTCACTCAAACAGACCTGCTGAACCCCCTGATTTTATTCAAATAATGAAGTGTTGCTCAGTGTGACTAAGGATTGCCAGTATTGGACCCTGAAAGTATTGTAACAGCTTTCATCGTGAAGGATCCCAAAGCATGCTGCAGGCTATGAATTAAATCCTCTGCACTCTCTTCCTTCAAAATGAAATCAAACAGGTTTTCTGCTCTTCTAGGCCCAGTCTCCCATTTAGCAAATGTGCTTTTTTGTTGAGCCAAGCGGTAAACTGCTCTACTGGCAGTATTTATTATCATAACAMTAAGGAGGGTACTTTCAACAGTTTGTATCATCATCTTAGCTTATTCATAACTTCAGTAAAGGTTATCCTACTCGCTGTGTCTATGAAGACCTTCTTCTCTTGGCTTCTGACAGCCTGGAATCTAGTTAGCAGGGCTTATTGACAGCGTGAAAAGTATGACTATGACGATAAATGTTAAGACTGGCAATGAAGAACTTTATTTCTTCACGGATGAGGTCTATTTTTCTTACCAGTCTGTTTCTATTCTATGATGCTATCCTGATTTGTCATTTTGGACCTCCTAGGTTACCTTGATGACAAATAAACTGCAGGTGCACTGAAGGGCCACCTGACATATCAGATGGGATTGATGTAAATGTGTACAGTACTTGCAAGTTGTATCCTTTTGTTAACTCTAATGTGACATAACATGGCTGAATGTGCTACTGCACATCAATGAGCACTCTGTGTGTTGGAAAGCAGCAGACCTGAATAGCATATATGAGAAATGATGCACAAAGCTTCTGAGTTTATATACTCCTTTTTGGGCCAAATACTTTACCAAGASGGTTATTGTGAGTTTTAACTTCTGTGGCTGTTTGTTTGTGTTAATAAAAATTCAAAGTTCAGTCTAGTGTTACACCACAGTAAACAAGATGTACTTCATGTTTCAGGTACTGGCCATTTAAAATTACTCAGTTCACAGCAGTAAAAGCATTGTGTAACTGGGATAGATCTGTGTTCCCATGGGGCTCCTTGTCCTTATCATTCTGAGTAACTTTTCCAAAACTTCTCTAACTGTAAGATCTCTTGTGATAATAATTCCTTCCAGGACCGCCAGGTCTTGCACTTTAGTCACAGATTTGCTGAAGCTGGACTTGCATTAAGACAAAAAACATTGCTTGTCATACTCTGTTCTTGCCTGTCCAGGGGGTAAACCCTGTTGGCACAGGATGCCTTTCCTGCTTTTGACTTCCAGCAAAATAGATGGGTGCTGTGGAGCTCAGACAAAGCTCTCTTCTGCCCCTGGGGAACTAAGAGGAGTCGTAAGACAAGAGGGGGACAGGAGGAATAGAAAGCACTTATGGATGACAAAATATCTTTGTCTCTCTCTGAACAACAGGTCATTCTGCTGCATGTCCTTACATCTGCAAAACCAGGGAGGAAGGTGCGAAGGAAAGGGAACAGTCTCTGGAGCTGCAGAGGGAGAGTGGCTTGTGGAGGACAGACATGCAAGGGCCAAATACAGGCAAAAGAGGGAAGGCGAGTTATGTAACCATGAGTTTTGGGAAAAGTTAGCAGTTTTATATCACCAGATATATCACCAAACCCTGCTTTTTTACTGATTCCCAGTGATGCTTTCTGTAGCAGTGGCGAGAATCCTGCGAATCTGGGAGAGCTGGTAACATGGGCTCTCCCATACACTTCACAGGGAGGAAACTAGAAGGGAAGGGGAAGTTTAAATGCAGGAAGATGATATAAAATTTGTTAAGCATCTGTTGAAATGTGAACTTTGGTCGTTGCCCTGACGGGACTGGCCAAGCCACAGATGACCAGGCGGGTGCGTGCAAACCCACTGCGGACGCTCCCCGGCTGCGGGCCCCCGCGGCCACCAGCGCTGAGCAGCCCCCTTGCTCCAGGCCACACGCAATGAGCGGGAAGCAAGCAGCGCGGCAGCCCCAGCACGGAGCCTCTTCCAGGCCTTTTCCACCCTCCGCTGCGGAGCCGCGTGGTTCCTGTGAGGGGCCTTATGTTAGTTTTGACACTCTGCCTTCAAGAGCACTGTGCCCTCTGCGAGGCAAACCCGCCCGGGCCCCCGCCTCCGCGGGCAGCTGCCGAGGGGAGCGCCCCGCCGCGCTCAGGGAGCTGCTCGCTCCCACTCGCGTTTGCTGTATTACCAGGTGGAAATGAAGAACGGGCGGACAAAACCCTCGCGGGTAAAACGGGACCCTGCAGGAGCGCTCGGGCCGCCCCACACGCCCTGCCCGCACCGGCCACCTGCGCGGCGGGGGGGGGGGAAGGAGGAACCACCGTGCTGAGCGAAAGGGAGGGGGCGCTGGTTGTGGCCGAGCAGCTGGTTTCAGTGCTTGGTCTGCTCAATCCCTCGGGCTCAGCCTCTGCGTTTCAGCGTGAATGACAAGGAGGGCATTGGTGTGACACCCCCCTCCCCCGCGCGGGAATGGTACCTACCGCGGCGCTGCGCAGGTGCCGGAGGCGCCGCCGGGAACGTTCTGGAAAGGGGGCGGGGCGGGGGCGGGGCCGCCGCTGCCTTGGCCGCGCCCGGCGCCGCACGGAACGTGCCGGAAAGGCGGCGGGGCGGCTCGGCTGTGTCGGGCGCCCCCGGCAGGGTGGCGGATTGCGGCGCCGGGTCTCTGGGCGACGCCGGTGTGGGGGCAGCCCGCAGGTGGTGAGTGCGCTCCCCCGCCCCGCTTGCCCTCCTCCTCCTCCTCCTCCTCGCTGCAGTCTCCTCGCGACGCCTGATCGCAGCTCTGAGGGCGGCGCAGCCAGCCCCGCGGTGGGGCCGTGGCGCTGAAGTCCCGGCGCGGTTGTGTTTGAGGGAGCGGTTGTTCTTTTGGGTCGTCTTGGTGTGTTGCGAGTGCTGAAGCCACGGAGATGTTCGTGTTGAATGCTGATGTAGATACGGGGAATAGGCACGGATGCGCATAAGGGAAGAGCAGCTCAGTCTGCCTCTCCTAGTCTGTGGTCTATATTAAAACAAACGAACAAACAAAACTTCCCCAAATCACACCAGGGAGCCAAAGCAGTTGATGGAAACGTGCTCTGCGTTTGCTAACCCTCTAGTGTAAGGGCTCAGTCATAAAGAATATGCTTCAGTCGGTTGTGAGAATGGGTAACAGCTCCAGCAGGTGCCTGCAGCGGGCTTTGCTCCCTCGCGGGGCACGGAGGCGCAGCGGGGCTGAGGCTGCAGGGCACCTCTGGCGGTCCTGTGCTCTGACCACCCCGCTCCAAGCAGCGACAGCTGCTGCAGCTTGCTCAGGGCCTTGCACAGTCACATCTGGAGCATCTTCAAGGATGGGGTAACCTGTTCTTATGTGCAACCACCCTCACAGTGAAGTAGGCGTTTTCTTATGTGCAGATGGGATTTACTGTGTTTCATCTTTGTGGGTCTTTACTGGACTCACTCCAGTATGTCCATATCTCTCTGGTCCAGGACACAGCACTCCAGATGTGTCTCACCAGGGCTGAGCAGAGGGGAAGGATCACCTCCCTTGATCTGTGCTGTTGATGCTCTTCCTAATGCAGYCCAGGATGCTGTTGCCACCAGGGTTCATTGCTGGCTCATGGTCAGCTTGTTGACCTGCAGGTCCTTTTCTGCAAAGTTGCTTTGTAGCCTGTTGGCCCCCAGCCTGTACTGATGCGTGAGGCTGTTCCTCCCCAGATGCAGGACCCTGTGCTTCTCTTTACTGAACTTCATGGGGCTCCTCCCTGCCCATCTCTCCAGCCTGTCAGGGTCCCTCTGAATGGCAGCACAGCCCTCYGGTGTATCAGCCACTCCTCTGAGTTTTGTATCATCTGCAAACTTGCTGAGGGTGCACTCTGTCCCATTAGCCAGGTCATTAACAAAGATATTAAACAGTATTGACCCAAGTATTGACACCTGTGGTATGCTGTTAGTTACTGACCTGCAGCTGGACTTTGTGCTGCTGATCACAACCCTTTGAGCCTGACAAAATATCTAATAGTGCTCAAGAAGAGGAGGGTGGCCAGGGTAGATCTATCTGCTGGCCTTCAGAAGGAAAGCGAACATATCTGCCAATCAGTATTCAGGCCATATAGCTTAGCAGTGAGGAACAGAGAGCAGAGACTAAAACTCTTGCACTGTAGAATCCACCTGGGACTGTCCCTAAAGTGAAATATAGGCCTTGGTGAGCTGGATGTTACAGAGCATGTAAACTCTGATGCTCCTGTTTATGTCCTATGATACCGATCAGTCCATTGAAGGAAGTGGAACTCTTTGACCCTCCGTACAGCTTCCTGCATGGCTGTCTCCATCTAGGTTGAATCTCCTTCAGTCCATTCTCCCAGGTTAGGGATGACTTGATATCATCTCAAATGCTGTCTCTCTCTGCCTCTGAAAAGTAATCCTGCCTTGGTCCATCTCTAGGAAATCTCTTGGCTTCACTGTCTTTCTGTGTACCTGCTGAGGGAAATATCCTCTGAAACTGACCTTTCCAGGTTACAGGAATTTGTAGAGAGCATTCACCCTGGGAGTCCCCAGCAGCCCTAGCTAACTTTTCTTTAAGTTCCTTAACTGGGGATTAGCAAAAGAGGAAACCCTAGGAGAAGCTCTCCACATTCATATCCTCTTTGTTACACTCGTTCTTTAAACAACTATTACTGGCCRCTGTCAAGGTCAGGATACTGGTTGAGATGGACCTTTGGTCTGAAATAGCATGCCTGTTATAATTAGCTGCATCTGAAGTATGTTGCTGCCTTACTTGGTTTTAGAACCAAAAAAGCCCAAAACAACTTCAACRTCAGAGTATGGCCAGGGTAGCTCTGGGTGACTGCACTTTTGTCGTGAAGCTGTGAAAAAGTACAGAGAAGAATATAAGATTTTTGGAGGCTGAGAACACAAGAATCTTTTCTGTGCTAATATGTAGTGATTGTTAGGGCTGTTCTTTGCATTGTTGTCCAGGGACTAGAAAAATTCCTGCAAAATGTGGGAGCATCCTTTTAGGAGACAGGAGGAAATATAGGGTTAAACCACATCCCGGTAAGTGGATGAGGATGCTAAGTCTAGGTCTTGCGTTTGCTTTGAAGACTTGTACAGTTTCAGGAGAACTATTTCAGCTCAGTTGACAATACCATGTCAGCCTATGGCTTTTACACTAGTTAGGTCAGGCTTTCAGTGAAAGTAAGTATAATTTCAGAGGATCTCTGTTAATTGCCACCTGACAGTATTGTTTGGCTCTAGTTTTCATGAGATAAATTTGCATGGGAGAAGATAAGCTGCACATTGGGTTGTTTGCAGCCAGAATTTGTCTGCAGTTAGGCAGATACTCAGAGACAATCATACTCAATATGTTTAATTGTAATTTAGTAATTCACAATCGCTTACATTTGTATTTATATATAATTCATATACACTTGAATATACTGTTTATAATGTGTGAAGTAATTTCTAATAATGAAGTTATAAAAATGACACTTGTGATGATGCTGGCTGGGACTGGACACTAAGGAAAATGGATCTGAATTGATTTTAAAGTAGATTAATTAGACTGTTCAGCTATTGTTTTGAATTAAACCTTAATTTTATGTGGCTTATTTTGTGACCACAGTCTTTTGTTAGTGTTTTTTTAAAGCTTCTTTAGAGGTTCAGTCTTTCAAGGTCTGCTTGCACAAAGTAGATGAACTCATGAGTGTTTCTTCTGGGATCTGTGAAAATGTTTATGTTAAGACCTCAAGTGCATTTTGGGGCAGCAAACATTATTGTATCAAGTGATGCAACCTTAAAGATTGGTCACCATGCATGAAAGTATATGTTAAGCCAATTAGAGCAAACAATACCAATTTAAGATTCTGTGACTTGCATGGTAAATAGTGTCCAAGTCCTCAGAGACTTTGGATTTCTCTTCCTTGCTGTTTGCAAGGTTGGACATACTGCTTTGCACTACCACAGTCCTAGAGAGACTGAAAAGGTGACCTAGTTTCCCCCCTACATTTTGAAACTAAACCAGAAACTTTGCTTGGATCGTTTCAGTGTCAGATTAATAGCTGATTACTGAGCCTTGTAGTGTCTCCTGTGCCATTTCAGAGACTGAAGCCATTTAAGGAATGTTCTGAGTGGAAGACTCTGTAACTTGCATTGGAGAATGTTCTTGAAAAACCTCTTTCCATTTTTAGGTTGGATTGGAGTCATTGTTCATAACTTGGGGATAGTTACAGCCAAAATTTAGGTGCAAGTTAGTGCTGTCTTGCAATGTGCATTTGTACCAAGTTTGAGGTTGTATATTCTACAGCTTCTTCGCAAAGCCAACATTTGACCCTAGTTTAAGTCTTACAATATTCTACAAGCCCAGCTTCTTTCTTGTGCAAACTTTTTTCCTCAGAATAAGTAGAGTTCACTCCAGGCAACACAGCCATTTGGAGGCAGTGGGTTGTTAGTGTAGGATGGGCTTTGTGGTACTGAAGTGTTGTGCTCATTTCTACAGGATTGCATTTTACTTAATTATTTCCTATGGGAGATTTATAGGGGCTAGGCCTTGGAGCATTATTAGGCCTTGGAGCATAAAGATATTAACCTATGAATCACTCTCATTTTTACTCATGAACAAGCAGCTTTGTCTTTTGAACTACTCTTTCCCTTCCTGACCTCCTCTTCCCCTTTCTTTTTTTTTTGACAGTGTAAACAAGTGCCAACAGAATTGCTGACATCACCTCTGAGTGACATATTCAAGCACTGAAACGGTAAGATCTCATTTATAAGCAGCAGTTAATGGCTTTGTGAATATCAGCCATGTGCATTACCAATTACCAAATTACACATGCTCTAACAACACCGGGAACAGTGTGGGGTGGCAGTYTTTGATATTTGTTTATATTATCAACTGTCGAATAGGGAATAGTATCTTTTAAAAAGCTGGTATACTGATGAACTGCTCGTGTCCTGTGCCACAAGAATGCTTTCTGTGGATTCTGCTATGAAGTTTATTATAGAATGTGAAGTGGTGTGTGATACAGTAGCTGTTCTGGGTATCTTTTAGGACTAGAAACTGTTTTTATGGTTGGAATAGATGACTCGAATGATCCCTTCCGTTTATATATTTCAGTATATTCTCTGCCCCCCCCCCCCAATTTTACTTATTTAAATTTTGGAGAAAAAATGGTCAGGCACTAATGAGCTCTAATTATTTTTGTTTGATTATATGTGGAAATCAGATAAATGTTAATAAAGAGTCTGATTAGAAATTCCTTCCTATCTTATTTGCTCATGTTTTACACTGCAAGTTCTTGTGATTTCACCATTGCATTAGTTCTTCAATTAAGCTGCTTCTTGAGATCTAGATTTCTGAAAGCAACTGTATTCATCTACTGCACTTTTGAAACCATGGTTTAGGATACCTTTTACTTAAAAGCTCCTGTCATTAAGTATTTTATAGGGTAAAGTAGAAACGCTAATGAAGTGAAGAACTGTCAGATTGAGAGATGATGTCAGTGAAGCATATTGGTAGAATGATTTGCCATTCCGGTCTAATTAGAGTGAGAAACCAGTGCTGGTGGGAGAACAGGTTTCAACTGGGATACTTACAGCTGAAGACTCATAAAATCTATAGGGAAGTAATTTAACGATAAAATTTTATGATAAAGTGATATAGCATGACATCAAAGCACAGTATGAGCTTGACATACAGTAGTGGAAAAAAAAAGACTGATTTGCATTGCTATGATATATGGCTGGTCTAAAGGTATGTGAAAATAGTATTTTCTGCAGGAGAAAAATACAAAGAAGATCTCCCATAGTTGATGATGTAAGGGAAGAGATAATGTTCATAGCAGAAGACTGTATGAGGCAATAGATAGCTTTTTGGGGGCATTAAAGGAGGAAGTGAAGTCATAAACCCCAACCCTATGAATATGGCTCCTACAGAAAGGGGAGTGTAATATAAATGAATAAACCTCAATATAATTGATCAAAATTCTTTTCCTGTTTCATGTATGTCTGAAAGTTCAGGGTTGCTGATGCCTTGTTTTTTTTTTTCTTGAAGATATTTAAGGGAGTGTGTTTTTAGGAAACAAATAATTGAAAATAAGTAGTTGAAAAAGACATGATTGTATGGATTTTTTTTTTTTTTTTTTAACCTGTCTTTCTGGAGTGCAAAATTTGCAACTCAGGTCTTCTTAAGCATGTAACTCTCTTTGTCTCTCCCTTACAGAAGAAATTGATCAACTTTGTGCTGTGTGTAACTGTATTAAATTTAGGGTATACATTTTTGTGTGTGTGATTTTTCTGGACTAGGTCTTAGCCTGTAAGTTCTTTCTGACTCTGTTATTTAACCTTGTATTACACCAGAAGTTATAGTTCTCCAACTATACTGAAGATTCTAGAGCTGTGATATCTTATACCTGTTGATAGGAAACTAGTATTTTTGTATGCAAATTTAGTAACATTACCCAATTTATCAGTAATTGCGTATGCCTGGATAAACCTAATATACTATTTTAGTTAAATATGCTGTCGATTCTGTTCATTGAAATTTTTGGCTGTAACACTACTATTTACTGTGAGGGTGGTTTTTGAGGTGTTTCTGTCTTTGTGGGATTACGCACTAGGAGGCGGATTGTGAACTTGTATGAGGAAAAAGTGGTTCTGAATGAGAATGGGGAAAGGAAGCAGAAGAAAAGACAGGAATCTTGTGAGGGCTGTGGGAGCAGAGTCCTCTGTAAGGGGGTTATTTACTACAGTTTAAATGTATTAGAAAACAAGTCGTGACAAAATACATCATCACAGGTGTAATGGTCCTGGGGAAAGCAGAGGATCAGTGAACGTGGAACTAGTGTGGTCTATAGGCCCTACTGTGCCCACGTGGCTGGCTTGCTTTTATCTGTGCTGAGATTGCAGGGTCTGAAAGGACTGTGTGATAGTGCAAAACCCATCACAGGCCGATCAGAAACAAAGTTGAGGGCAAGCTAGGTGTGGCTTAAGTTTTGGAGAATCCTTGGGCTGTGAAGCTCAGTTTAGTTGTTGGTCCAGGTGAAATTTTGAAGGCTTTCTCTAACTTGCTGAAGGCCCCTGCGCCTGGCCAGTAGCTGAGGGAAGAGCTAAGGTGAAGAAATGCTTATCTGTGTTCTTTCCCTCCCTGTGTAAACTCCTTGTCTCCTGCCTTGTCCCACAACGCATTCTGAACTTGCACTCCTGTAAGTGAGATCTAGAGCCATTATGTGGATGACTTTATTTGGGTTTGTAACCCAGATGTAACCACTTTATGAAATATTTTTAGGCTGTGATTCTTACTTTTTCCACATGCACTTTGTAGAGATTAGAATAGCCCGGAGTGGCGAAAGAAGTAAAAGTAATAATAATTCTTTCTCAAATGACAAACCCTTTTACTCTCCATGAGCTGCCTCAATACTTCACCATGTGAAGTTACTTGGAACTTCTGTCAATTGTAACCAGACCTAAATTGCCTCACAGTAGATTTTCTACTTAGAGAAGTTAATGTTTTCTTTGATTTTCTGTTTTGGACTATTTAGCAACAGAAGACTTGTGCTGTTCTCTGCAGCTTTCGGTTGCTGCATGTCCCTGATCCAGGGTGATAAACTGCAGAGAATTTTACTTCTAGATGTAATTTGAGGACTGTAGTATGGCTTGGAACTGTGTGTTCCAAAGGGACATTTATCGTAGCACTGCAGAACAAACAGACAAACTCTCCAGCCCCCCTACATCCAAACCCCAGTACGTTTTGAAAATTATATGCAATGATTTTGGTAARCCAAATTAACTACTTCCAGTTTACAAATTAAAAGGAAAACATTTGTAATTGCCAGCCATACAAACTGAACCATGGAATCCAATCCTTCTGAGTACTCTGTAGTTTATTAATAGTTTTTAGGGGCACAAATAATGAGACAAGCTAATAATCTTGAAACAAAACTCAGAGTAGGCACCAGATCCTTCAGTTAGGAAAGCTCAGTATCAGAGTGACACAGACTTATGGGTGTATGAGGGGCAGGGAAGGTCTGTATTTACATGCAGCAAGCTGGTAAACTGAGTAAAACAAAGTCATTTTTAAAAATGAGTAGGTTTTTTGGATCATATAACATGCTGAGTAATTCTTGTTGCTTTTTTTCATTTCTCTTCTTTTCCCACCAATAGCTTTTGTTAATGCACAGGCCAGTTTGGGGATTTCTTGACTTTTATTCAGTTTGGGTTCATGTAACATGTGGCTTTTACATTTGATATATTCTATACCAAGAATTGGTTATAAAGTAACTTGTGTGTATTTAAAGAGGCTTGTAGCAGACCATAGTGTTTTGAAGAAAGGTAGCCAGAACAGTTGAGTTGTAACTGTAAGTTATTTTACTTTGAAAAACAGCTTTCTATTTCATYCTTTGAAACAAAGGTTCACTTTTTTTTAGGTATCTCACTGTACATTTTTAAAAGAATTCGATAACACTGGCAATTTAGCTTTCTAGCAGTGCAGATTACGTGTACTTAATTTACTAATGTTAAAATTTATGAAAAGTTAGTAGGTGGGAAGAATTTAATGGCTACTGGGAGGGAGTTATCTTCTGTGTTAGCAGGAAGTGGTTTCTGCAAACTTGTGCAATCATACATATTTTCGTGCTATACAGCAAATGAAACTTTTATATCCTTTGTATACCYATCAAGCTTTCAGTACATTTCAGAGAAGCAGAACTTTGATATTAGTATGAGGATGAAATAAAGCAGCTGAAAGTAGCTTATTCCTATGCATACTAGAGATGAGTAGGAGGAGTTCAGAGAGCAGACAAAAAATTCAGTTTTTTCGTATTATGATATTTGGGTTATTGTCATGAGTTTGCTCTTTGGACTCATTACTTTCTTGATCTGCAGTAATGGTGTGACACCCAATAAATGAGTGCTACAAAGGCCATAATTTCTTAAAAACACCCCAACTGAGTATTAATAATCCTCTCAGTCCTTTGCAGACCTTGACTTTTTGAAGGCCTTTGCCAACATGTAGCAAATTTTCCTTGCAATTCACATCAAAGTTTTCCTGTCGTCTTTATGATTATTTTAAATCAATACAGTTAAGTGGTGCAATTTCTGATCTCGGTATGTGAAGTGAAGCTAATCAAATAGAATTTATGTGCTTGCAAATAATGAGTCTTTATAATGATAAGGATTGATGTATCAATCACAATTTAATGTGTGATATGGGAGGCCCTGTTTTTTAAATTGATGATAATCTTTGTTTTTCTTAAGACAAATAACCACCAAAATACATGGTAAAAATATGGTATCCTTTACTAAGAAGATACATGTGCATATATAGAAAGAATGCATTTAAGTACTTTTTTATTTTTATTGAAGACTTTGTTAAAAAAAATGGTGAAGATATGTGCCTTATATCAAATTCTATTTGGATAAAAGCTAGAATTAAAAAAAAAAAAAAGCACAGAAGTAATTTTTTCAAAACATATTGATTACCTAATAAGCTCAAGTGTGCCAGAAAAAGAAGGAAGAGTGTTCATCTGAATATGCTACATTCATTCATTTTCTTTTTTCAGAAAAAGGGAGTCTTATCTATTGAATAAGTTTTATTGATTACTTTGTCTGTAATGACTCAAAACCCAGTAAATGTTATGCTTTTATAACTTAAATTTGGGATTTTTTTCTGGTTTTCTATTCTCAGTTTATTTTCAATTTCTAAGTGGATCAATCCTGGAATGAATAACTGAACTGAAAAAAAAATTTCTCTGCGTGAACAAAAAGGCTATTGATCTCGAAAGATGGGTCAGTACTTCTGTAAACTTTGCATTCAGGTGTGGCCAGTGACACCTAGTTAGTAACCAACTTTCCTGAAAGCTGTAGTATTAGACATGTATTACTTAATGTTGTTAGGATTGTTTAAATTATTTTAATAGATTATATGCCTAGGCATTAATTTAGTCTTGTCTTCACTCTAAATTCGTATGTGAAATGTGTACATATTTAAAAAGCTTGCAATAAAAAAATTCTTAAATTATTGACAGCCGTCTGTGTGAGATACCTAATGCTTCTGATTCACTGTAGAAGTTTTGTTGTCTTTACAGAGCTATTCTGCTCACACTTAAAATAGAGCTTAAGTCATACTGTTGTCTCATGGTTCCATATCATGTTCATCACTGGCAACCCTTTTCATCCGAGTTCAAGTTTAGCTAGATATTGGAGGTTAGAAGTTATCTTTTATTATGGAAGGTATCTTTAAAATAACTTTTTGAACAGGACTCTGGATACTGAGGTGTGTGGGATTTTTTTGGTTAAAATGCCCCTTCAGGGTCTTGGGCTCAGTCCACTGATCCTCTATGATAACTGATACTACTTTTCTGATAACTGATACTACTTTTTGCTCTGCATTGAAGTGCATTCCCTTAGTAGCTAATGTTTGGTGAATTTGCCTTTTGTACCACAAGTTCATGTCCTAGAGAAACAATGAGAATAGAGATTTTGGGATATAATCCTGAGGCTTCCTGAATTGGTATTTTATTCTTATTTTTGACCTTTTTAGGTGCTTTCAAGATGATTGTTTCATCCTGAAGTGTTTTCATTTTAATTACTTTTTTGATCCCCTAAAGAGATGGTAGTATTTTGGTTTGAATTACAGTAGCACACAGAGGATAAGAATCCTGTTTTGTTTGCTCTGAAGTGTTCACATTTGAAACAAAAGCTGCCAAACTAGGATGAAAACTGTATATGCTATCCAAGATCAGTCAAAAGACTGATATACAAATCAGTGTCCAGTGAAATGAAGGAGCTATTTGCTAATTCAGGAGTGGGTCAGTAGCAAATTGTGCAAAGCTTGACTGTTAGGGCTCAGAGGCATGGTGGTAGATGTTCTGGTAGCATCCTAGTTATGGATGTTTCCTATTTTATTCCTAGTTTCCTATTTTATTCCTGTTTCCTCTCAGACAGAAGTGCTTTTTTTTTTTTTTTTTTTTTTTTTTTTTTAAATTATCAGGTGCTATTTCATTGCCACTGATTGGTCTTACAGAAAGCCTGTGTGTTTACCCTGTTGCCTAGTGTTCATATATTCACAAAAGTGTTTATTGCTGGCTGCATTTGGCCTGTTTTCAGGATCAAAGCCCAGGATGCTCTCTAGGCTTCAGTTTGAGGAATAAGCAGATATAAGGCCTTCCTTGGATGCTTCCTAAATTTGCTGACATGCTTTACATATAAAACTGTCCTGTCTGGACTTAAGGTGTTGTAACCACTTGCAACTACCAGTTCCTCATTTTTTTCTTTTTTCCTTCTTTATTTAATCCAGGTAGCTTCTGGGGTGTCAGCAAAACCTAACATTTTGCTTAATTTTCTCTGATGTAATGTTTCTCTTCCCCATCTTGCCAGCTATTTTGGCTTTCTTGCCTTCATCCCTTCTCTGAATTTGACACCCTCGTAATTTTTAATCTCCCAGTCAATGTCTTGCTTTAATCACCTCTCAAGCATGCCAGTTACATTACATCTCCTTTAGCACAGGTGCTACTAATTCGCTGTATTGTCACATACCAACTCCAAGCGTTGCTGTGGATCATGTTTATGGTCCAGGCTTTCTTTGTCCACTGCAAGGAGGGGAAGTAATAAAGCACTCTTCATTCTTTGCCAGGCTCTTGCTGGCCAGTGTGGGATTCTTCCAGGTGAACTGAAGGGGTTCATATGCCAAATGTTTTTTGCTAGCGACCTCAGCTGGGGAAAACTCTTCCAGCTAGGACTTGCTAATAGTGGGATCATACAGGCTACTTTGTTTGGGTGTGAAAACCTATAATCTGAAGGTGAAGATTGTACTCTTTGTACTGCTGAATTACACCATTACTTTCAATATTATGCTCTACTGTTTGCACCAGTCAGCTGCTTTCCTGCTTTTGTACAAAACAGCTAGCCATGCTGTAACTGATTGAGAGGTTGCTGCTGTACAGTCCCTTTTGGCTAAGGGGAAGGAGAATGCAAAAAATGATGTTGTCTCTCCTGCTCTTGTTTTTAACACAGGTTGTTTCATGTGTAGCAGAATTAGCAAAACCAGGTCCTTGAGGATTTGTTTCCAATAGCTGGGATCTTCAGTATATAAGAACGAGCTGTGATTGGCATATGATAAAGTCTGCAGTGTGAGTTCATTCTTCTCCTCAGTCATGAAATTAATCTTTCTATTCTATCTTGCCACGTATTTTCATGAGTTTTGCAGGACAGCCAGTTTCAAATAAATTTGGTAGAGATGTAGTAATGAGTGACAAAGGTTGTTGGGTGGGGCGAACAGACTTTGTGGTTGCATAAGCCTTGTTTCTCTATGGAAACAAGCCTAAAATCAAATGCCTCCCAGTGTGGGAGAACGTATGAAAAATATTTGCATAAGGAGTCTAATTGTAGTATTTTCCATGTCTTTGGAAACCATTTAAAAGTTTCTTCTGTAACCAACAACTCTCTAGCTGTGAAATACTCAGTGGTGTTTCTGGACAGCGCTGCTTCTCTGGCTGACGTGAGGGTCAAGTTTCATTCTCTTAGTAGCATTTCCAGTCCTTGATAGCGTATGGGATGATCCAGGCTGTGGAAGTCAGAGGAAGTCTTTCCATTGACTTTGTGAGCTTTAGATAATACCCCTGGGGAGCAAAGACCAAATGTACATCACAGTTCAATCAGTGTGACTGTTACTGACTTGAGTACCAGCTTTCTTTCCCCTGGAGCTGTGGTCTTCTGCTAAAATAAATGTAACTGCAACTGATTCAGTGTAAAACATCACTGCAGTGATGTGCCATGCGTCCATTTACACAGGTGATCTATTTGTCCTGGCAATGACCTCACCTTTCTTCAAAATTACAAAGTGTTAACAGTYGTCTTTGAAATGCTGTCCCATTTAAGCTGATCAGTGTCGGATGTATCTTATAGGAAGTATGTATTTTCTTATGTAATTTGTTCCCTATCTCTTTGTCCTTTAACAGTTGATCGTTTTGAATCTGGGGGCTGTGCTTGTTAGGCTTAGAGGAGTTCTCAGATGTTGCAGTACATGTATATGAATGTGACGATAAAAAGGCATATTGGTTTTTGAGTGGATTTTTTTTTCCTGAACTAATAAATATTGAGAGAGCAAAAAATGCTGGTTTATGTGCAACCAGATTAAAGTTTGGAAGTAAGAACATAATTGCTAGCAGGTCCATCTTTTTGATTACGTGCGGTGTGCAACTTAGTGACAAGCTTATCTTTGTATTTGAAAGCCAATGCCATGTTGCATTTACAGTCTAATACAAATAAGCAGAATTCTTTTGTGCTTTAGTGAGTGAGTGTAATTGCTGGCAGATGTGAATTTTAGGTTAGCATTCCCAAATTACTCACCATTCACAGGGTTCCCCTGAAACCACGTTACAGCATGAGCTTCTGTAGTTCAGGGACAGGAGAGAGAAGGCTGCATTGTCCTAATAGGAATGGACAACTGAGGCAAGAATTCTTCTCTTGAGAAAGGCCAACACTGTAATACTCCTAATGCCTCACAACACTGGCAGGCAGCCTAGATGTTCCTTATGAAAAGATGCAGCTTTGACGGTYTCTCCTTTGACTTGATATTTCAGACGTTAGTTGGGTTTACTCTAGATACAGTGCTAGTTGTTTTTAGTAGTTCATGATTACTGTTAAGCTTACAGCCTGTCATTCTGCAGTCCCAAAACCCCTTTTTCTGTCATGTGATGTTGCATCTTACTGCAATGTGACTGTAAGAAAATTTCATAGTTTTCATTCAAACCCTACACTGAAAGAGATAAGATTTATTGGCTTGAATAAAGGTTTTAGAAATGCTCCTCCTCCCCCATGCATTTGAATACAAGAGACATCTGAAGAAATCTGTATATTTTTATACATCTGAGATCTAGAATAAGTACTGTAGAAATGCCTCACTTTGGTTGAATGTTATCAAACTGATCTGAACATTTTCACAAAATTCAGTACTGCGGTTTTTGCATGTCTGAAACTGCTCAAATATCTTTTTTGCCTTTTGTCAGTCCTCCTGAGCCTTCCAGCTCTTGACATGAGCAGAATGGGGAGTGCCAGAGTACTAACACCAAAAAGATGGACCGAGTCTGTGTGGCTGCAGTAGTTCAACCCTTTCCTGAGCTACTCAAAGTGCCACAGAATAGCATATATCCCTGTGCGAGAATCTCCAGCTCATTTGATACTTGAGGCCTCCATTTGAACCCGAGCTCTCGGGGAGCACAGGCAACGTGGAGGCAAAACTGTATCAGTGGTCTAGTTTTGAGAGCAAAGACATTCTCATCAAGCTGGGTTTATGTGCAGTCAATACATAACTGTTACTGGTCTGTTTCTAAGAGTTAGTGAAAGTGCCCTAAGATGGGGGGATTTCACAAGTGAAATAGCATTCTGTAACCAAGCTGTAGAGTCTAACTTCTTAAACGATTTGTCCTCAAACAGTTTGTGTTTACTTAGTGTCTTCTGCTACTGAGAAGATTTGCCAGCCACTTACTATGTGGCTAGAATAAGGAGGATAATCAATTTTGTTATTAGAGTATTTGAGTGAATGGTTTGAATGCGCAGCTGACTGCAGGCTTTGCAACCAGAGTTGTGCTTAATTCTACAAGGCTGCACTTAACTGTGCATCAGCATGCACACAGTTTTGCCTTAAAATTTCTGGAAGCTGTTCTGTTTCTGGTGCCCTGGCTGCTATGTGTGACTGTGTTCTTAAGTATGCCGTTCATTTTTGCAGCCTCCTATGTGCAGCTTCCTCTGTTCTGCTTACTTTACAGCTCCAGCAGATGTAGTCCTGCCAAACCTGGATTGAGTGTTACTCCTTTAGAACTTTCCCTGGTGTATAGTTGGCGAGAAATGATCACCATTTGAGTTTTCAGAGCAATGACTTGAGCAAAAAACATGCTGAGGTTCTTCAGTAAAAACAAGATTAGTTGGATTTATGGCCCACTTTTTCAGGAGAGATGGTAATGGATACATGTGTCAACCGAGGAAAGATGTGCATATATGTGTATGTGTGTATATAGAATAAATATGCAAGCTAGAAAAATACCAAGAACAACTTAACATATACATATTGGTAATGAGATGAAATGAATTACTCTGAACTTGGAGATAAGTTGGTTGTAGCTCTTATCAGTATAACAATATATCAGGCTGGCTCTGAAAGTCAAGCTTTTCTGTGAGGACTTTCTTGTATTTTTGTAATATTAGCCCATGGTGGTGCAAATAATGCAGAAAATACAGAAGTATTCTTTAGCTTTCTAAAGTAAAGGATTTTCTGTACTATGAAAACCAGCGCACCTTCATTCTCCTGAACATGTGCTGCTGAAGCTGAGCCCCTGAATGTCAAGTACCAGTCTGAAACAAATTTCCATGGCTGAATTACAAATTCCAGGAAATGCTGAAATGGTTCTAATCACAGTGGCTCTCTCCAGTGGATGCAGCTATATTTAGGCAGACATAATGTGAAATTCGCAGCTATAAAGTAAGTTCTTTCTCCACACTTGCTTTTACAAGGATGTTGCACTCCAAGGCTTAAAACCTCAGCATAAGTTTAAAAAAAAAATAATTATGATGCTTAGCTCCTGAGGGCAACCTTAGCTTTTTTACAGTTGATAGGTGTTTCACAACTTTATTACATCACTTCCATTTATGTAGCAAGATTGATGTGGGAAATTTTGTGTAAATACGTTCAATCAAGAAGCCATTGTGTCACTGTGAGCTCTTAAAGATGTTCATTGCAAGGTAGCATAATTGGCAAAGCCATCATGGAACAAACTTCCATGATTTCTAAGTTACAAACATGAAGTCTTTAGGAAAGTTGGTGAAGTACTTTACGGGTCACCTTTATTTTTCCTGCCATAGATGCCTTGCCTCACAGGTTTCCTTTATGTCACTCTGTCCATATCCTATGTATTATTGAAGTGAAATAAGTCACTGTACACTTAGCTGAGGAGCAATATTGGATGTAGTTTTTGAGGCTTTGTCTCAACAGAGGCAAATTGAAGAAGCACTGGACAAAGTAAAATATGAATGTTTAATAAGAGTGAATGGTGGTATAAAGTGTACTGGAAAGAAAGCACTTAATCAACTGAACTTAAGAATTAAACACAAAGGACCAAATCCTCACATTTTTATTCATTAGGATGACTTCTGGAGCTGACCAGAGTTCACTGAGAGTGCAAGTGTCTTGGGATTTGACCCTAAATTGACAACATAAAGAGTTGGGATTTATTTGTATTGTATCAGTGTCTTGAAATCCCACCAGAGATCAGTCTCCATTTTGCTAGTGGCAGTATAAAACATACAGAATGAAACAGTGCTTGCTCGGAAGAGCTTACTTCCTACTAGAGAAGAGTAGGAGAAAGGAGGTATTATTATTTATGCTTTAAAAACAGGAAGCTGAAGCCTAGAAGAGATAAATGAATTAGTGCAAGTTAAACTGAAAATCTGTAGTGACTGAGAGGACTGGAAGCAGATTTCCTTCATCTCAGGCAGTACTTTAACTGAAAGCTCATTCTTCCTCTTGATAAATGCATTTTGATTCCTAGTAGAATAAAATACAATTTGAAAATATTTCTTACCTAAATGTCATACTTTTTAGCAATAGATCAAACCAGAATTTAATACTGAGAGCATAGAAGTTCATTCTGTGCTCTTGCAAAATTTTGCTTCAGTCCCCTCACCACCGTGTTCTATTTCAGAGTTCCTGCAGAACACTTTTGTAATTGATAGTTAGTAGAAATAGGGTGGAAAGACCACTTTGGGGATTATTTTACACAAAGAGAACAGTAAAACTCTAAATCAATAACTGTGGTGAGTGATATAGTATTAGACTGGAAGCTAGTTGTAAATGATTAAAAAACCAAAAAAGAAGCAAGTCTGGTACTGTCTAATAACTTTTCTCTGTAATCCTGACTGTACAGTTTGGATCTTAAGAATTCCTTAAGATACTTCCATGCTATTTCATAGCCATACAAATGTTGAAGATTGTAATATACTACCTAGTAGAGAATTAATCAAGTGTGGCAAAATAATGTAGAAATTTATGGATTCCATTAAAAATAGGAGATTAATGAAGTATATACATGCTGCAGAAGCCTGTGGAGAAAGCTGGAATAGTGAGAATTCAGCACACCGTGATAATGCCAGCTCACTCCTTAGAGACCTTGCATATCAGATTATTTCGAATTTAGTTCTTTTCCTATTAAAACTCTGAGTACTAATATCAAGTAGATCTGCTCTTTTGAGCTGATCTGCCAAAATTTGTGACTTAAAATAACTTATCTTGAAACCAGCTTCTCACAAAGAATGCATCACCTTTTTATGAGCAATAGGGTTGATTGAAACCTCTAAATTAAAAAATGTCCATATTAAAACTTGTGGAGACTTTAAACTTAAATGAGTGTTGAGATGTTTTTGATATCTTAAGGCTTCTTCTACTTGATATCATGCAAGTGAGATTTTTTTTCAAGTAATGACCTCTATTTTTGATGGCAAATGTAAATAGCTGTGTTGTAGTTTTGGCCAAGTTTGTCAAAGACCCCAGACTTACAAACACAATCTGAAATTTAGATGTATATAAGAAACTTCAAATACTTCGGTACAGCATTCCTAGAAAAATAGACCTAGTAAAGCCAGGATGAAATTTTAGTCCTAAATATATAAGTGATGTTGGTAGTGCTGCCTATAATTAAGCTTGCCTCACATTTCCCATTATAGGACCCTGTTTTCAGTAGCATGTAACTTTGCCAAATTTTAACTGTTTGGGCTGAAACTTTCCATGCTGAATGTCTGCCTCAGATGAATTGTTTGGAAAGCTTCAACAAAAAATGGTTTCACCATTTCTGGGAATGAAATTAGGAGAAAAATATTTTCTTTTGCCCATGCAAACTTAATTCTGGCATTTCCTAAGTTTTGAGTGCTTGGGTCTGTAGCCTTGATGTTTTTGTATATGTATGCTTACATTTCTTTCAGAAAAAGAAAGTTTATGAAATAATGCCTGTGTGCATATGTTTGGATAAAGAGAGAACTTTTAACTTGACATGAAAATTGTAAATAATTTACTTACCTTAGAAACAATCTAATTACATTGATTTATTGTTTATCCTTGGGCAAATCACCTGAGACCTGATTTCAATGGACCCGTCTTTCGCAAGATATTGGACAATAGATTAGATTTAAAATCGGTCCTTTAATCTTTCCGTTACGTGAGTTTCTCGCGTATGAAGTTTGACTAGTGCTCTCTTCCTGTGCAGTTTTCTGATAGGCTAGAGTAAAGTTCACAGGACATTTTGACTTGAGTTGTTGGAATATACCCCAATATTACCCAAACCTATTTAAGTGACAGGCTTGATCTTTAGCTGCTTCAGGTGAGTTTTTTTTTTTTTTTTTAACTGCCCAGTGTGTCTCCAGACTCTGAGACCATCCAAAAACGTAATTTCAGTTGGAGCTGTGCTGATTTGTACTAGCCAAAATTTGACTTGCCATTCACCGGTTCTCTCACTTCTCCAGAGAAGGAAGTTAAAGGAATATCCCAAAGTTTAAATTTAAACAAGGGAAAGGAAAAGAGAAACTGCAATAGGTGCTCAAGATGCTCGGAAGGAGATTGTTTTCCTAGAGGTTAGATACCCTCCACCAGTATTGCATGTAGAAGAGGTGGTGTTAGAGAGCGCAGCTGTGTGAGGGTTTTACCCTACTAGGCACAAACTCTTAAGAAAGGGTGAGCTCTCCTGCTTGGAAAATAGTTTAACTGTGGCTTCTGCTTATCATGTGTCTGGAATTACTTCATTTGCTTGCGGTGCCTCTGTATTGATCTGTTTTCTGTGCTTTTCAATCTTAGCAAGATAGCCCCCACCCTGTAGGTAAAACTGCTGGGAATCGGCCTCCAAGAGAGCTTGGGATACAGGGCTTTCAGCAGTGTAACCAGAAGCTCTGACTTTTACCAGCTACTTTGCTTATACATAAGACCCCTGCTGAACTGGGCGCTACACAAGCATGTAATACAACATAGTCACTGCGTGAAGTACGAAAAACAAGACTTGAGGGGTGGGAGAGGAATGGAGAGCTGCCCAGGACAGGCCTTGAATTAGTCAGTGGGCCTTTAGTCGAGGGTAGAATAGAAAAAGTAGACACTTCATGCTGAATTTTAGAGGCCATCTCAGATTAGTGGAGATGTCATGTTATCCTTGAGTGATGTGAAATTGTCTCTACCTGGTCTGTGCTCTAGCCTAACGGTACGTTGCCAGTTTAGCGTGGCTGTCATGATATTGTTCTGTGGATGGCTATTAAGTGACACAGGCAGATGCTGGCCAGTAGAGACATCATTTGGGAAACTGAAAAGATGTAGCTATTTATGTCTAGAGAGCTGGTGTGACTGGGAACAAGGGAAGAGAGAAGGCTAGATGGGAGCACAGAACTATTTTCTGTTCCCATCAAGGCATCAGGCCTGCCCTGGACAAGTCACAGCACTTCTTTGATCCCATTTTCTGCTCACCTTCGCCTGTGTGTCTGCCAGTAGTGACTGTGGAGTAGTGAGCGTGCTGAATTCCTGGTTTGTGTCAATACCGGCAGAGTACAGCTGGAATCTTCACTGGAAACTTTGAGATGCTGTTATACGCTTGTATTTACAAACAGGAGGGAAGCATATTTGCTTCTCAGAGGGAAGATGGGGAAAACGGAACAGTTCTGTATGAAAGACAGTCCATGTCATCCTCCTATTGCAGTGCAACTAGGAGAGGGGAAGTATCTGAGGGTTTCTGGCTTCTAAGGAAGAAGCAATAATATACTTTGTTGTGGATGAAATGATCCTGCTGCATTTCTTATCTTCTTTCTTTCTAAGTTAAATCTCCATYGCCCTTTCTCCATTTCTTTTCTTCTACTTTTTGCTGCCCTTTCACATGAGCACATGCATGCTCTTTTTCTATCCCAGCTTTTTCTTCCCTTTCACCTCCACCCCTGTTTGCTACTCCTGATTGTAGCTGATATCTGTTGTAATCCTGCAACCAGAACTTTTTCTCTGTGCTCTCTGTTCCTTCATCATCTTACCTAATTGGCAGAACTGAAGCTTAGGCAAGAGAAGCAATCAGTGACAACCTCTYCTCTAAATGTAGGTCATTCTGTGGGAGAGATCCAAACCGGTGTACAGGATCTGGCTTAATGAGCAGCGACATTGATATCTGTCCTGAAAGAGGGATGCTATCAACAGCCACTGCCTGTATGACAGGCAGACTCATGCTTCAGAAATTGCCACGTAGTGTCAGAGTTCTCAAGCTACTGTCCCACATAAAAGTTATTTAGATATACCACTACTGGTGGTGGGAACTCAAGGCCATCTTCATGTTTCCTGGCTTGTAACATAGATGCTTGTTGGGGGTTCATCACTGTTTGGCTGTCTGAAATATTTCAGAGTAGTGTACCAGTTCACCAACATGAAGTTTATACTCCCAACTGGACTCCTTGGTATTTTAAATCAAGAGCTTTGCTGAGTTGCATTCTGGAAATGGAAAAAATCCCAGGAGTATTTTGTAGTGCCTAGAAACCACAGCAGGCTTTGGAAACCCTTTCTGTTAGCATGGACTATGGAAGAAGAGTCCTTGAAGTTCTTGCAGTCTTAACTACAGAAGGAGACCAAGGGTGAAGGTCTGGTGAAGTACAGGGAAGGGAAAAGCCTTGCTCAGTGTCACATAAACTGTCATAGCAGGAATGGGAGCCTCCTCCCCAGCTTTTGACGGGGAGTAAAGAGACTTAGCTGATAGGTAGGAGGTTGTAGAAAGAAGTTGGGTGGATAGTTATTCAGGTTATTTATTGAATAAATTTGAGCAAAATTGCTATCAGTTGTGGATGTTTCACCAACAACAGGGGAAAAGAAAAAATAGGCTGGAGAATGCAGGTGTATGAACTCACGGCACAGGGTTTCGTGCTGCTGAACGAAGAGTTGCTGTAGCTCCTGGGTGTTACTTTGGAAACTGTTCTGATATTGAAAATGTAGCATACATCTTTGGGTCCCAGACAGATCGGATGATCTAGTTTGGTGTGATCATGGTGGTTTTAGTGCTTTGAGTGGTACCCACAAGATAACCTCTATTTTCATTGTGTATTTGACTTTAATTATTGGATAGGTGTTTTGTTTAAAAAAAAAAAAAAAAAAAAGTTTCTGGTTGAAGTATTGAAGTATTAGTGAAAGTAATTAAAAAAAAATCCTTAAGAGAAGGATTGTTGGGGAATGAGACAGGTGTGTAAATTAAATCATTTGTTGTGTTAACATTATTATTGCCAGGAGTTTTTAGTTGCACTGCCCAGGAAATTCTTCTGAACAAAATGGTGCCAGCTTGATACATTTTTCTGTATTATTGGCAGGAGCTGTGACAACAGTGAAATCATTTTCTGTCTCTGTGCTGCAGGCCCAAGGCAAGACTTTCTTCCTTTCACAGCTTCTTGTGTACTTAACTCTGAATAAAATTAACTCTAAATAAATGCAGTTTGATCAAACGAACACACATCTCTATAAATTACCTTAACTCTCTCTTGAGGCTGGTAATGACTGCACTTGATAGTCCTCCTGGTGCAGTCCTCCCTCTTTTAAAGGTGGTCATTTTCCATTAAAAAGAAGGAGAAAAAAAAAAAATTGCTCCAGCCTATCAAGGAAGGAGTTACCAGAGGGCTATAAACTTCATTCCCACTTCAAAGGCTTTTGAGCTAGCTTGGATTAGACTCCTGTCTTGAACGTTCTCCTGTTGAAGAGCTGTATCCAGCAGCTAACAAGCTTGGCCCCGTTATGTCTCTGAACTCGGCCCTTCAAAAGTAGGAGTGGTGGTATATACTGAAGTGAAAGTTGTTTGCATAGCATTTCTCTTAAAATGTTGTCTCCGTCTCGCTCTGTTCCTAAACCACGTGTGCATTCTTTTAAATTACATTTCAGTGGATGTGGTATTTTCCTTTACTTCCTCTCCTGAACTAGTGGTGACGTGCTATTAAACAGCTGCTTTGTTCCACTCCAGAGATAGGCGCCCTTTCCATGTGCCTGGACTAACTGCTGCAACTATACCACTTGTATAAAACTGTTGGGATATCTCAGGACAAAGTTTGTAAAGGAACATTATGCCTATGTGGCAAACAGTCCGGAAAGGTACCTTATTGTTTACATTGAATTCCACTTTCAACCTGTGTCTGTTACAATCATCAGAACTCATTGTACAGCTTTGCTCTCAATTCAGCGAAATATTTAAGTGATTCTTTAGTTTTATTTATTGAATTTCAAATAGATAACTAAAAATCCATTGCACTGAATAGGTGTGTTAAGAAATTAGGCTTTTTTCAAGAATATTTCTTGGATTAAGTATGCCAGGAAGGTCATATTCATACTAATTATATACAGCAGAAGGCTGTATGTGTTATAATCCTTACTTTCCTTTCCCAGCTGCTCAGCGGACTTGTCTGTACATAGTTTATAGGTTCTTCAGCACAAGAATGATCTTTTTCTCTGTTTCTACAGTATTTCTATGCTCATCTGAGTGTGTTTGGTGTGGAATATTGCAGTAATGTAAATGATATCTGTAATCTAGATGGACTACTAATGAACTTCCTGCTTCTACAATTGAATCTTTGTGGAAATATCTGTTGCTCATACAATATTCTTTCAGAAGACTGACTACTGAGAGTTTTATTAATAGGAGAGTTTACAATATTCTATCTATGCAGTGATTTAACACTAAAATAAGATGTCTTCCTTCATAAAAATTTGAAATGATGCGGTGTCTTAAGAGTTCTACAGTGCACTCAGGTGCCACTATGTTCTTTTTTTATTAACATCATAACATAAGTTGCACAAGAAAAGGTATTGCAGAAAGTTGAAGATGAGTCAGGCCAGTTTATGCTGGATTCTCAAGAGGACTGTCCTTCAGTAGATGAATGTTGAAATTAATTCTCCATACTGTTTTTGTTGTGGCATAATTTCTTAGTGTTTTACCTTCGTCCAGTTTATAATTTGTTGAACGTTTTTGGATTTTCCTTGCAGAAGGAGGAAAAAAATGAATTGGAGCATGAGAGAAGAAAGCACTGGCATTTGAAAAAAATCATAGTCGAGAGATAAGATTATACTTTTTATTTAACACAAGATACAGGCCAGTACTCTTTGAAGGGAAAACACTGTTTCTGAAGGTTTTGAGGAGGCTTTTTATATCTTCACAATAGCACTGGATCACAGTGAACTTCAGAGTCTGTTCTTATAAAATCATTGTCGTTATCACATAAGTCTCCTGTGGTGAAATCCAGGCCCCTTTGGCAGAAGTCCCATTGACTTACTGAGGTCAGGACCTTTGTTTCCTGGTGCTTTCAGATTCTCTGGGTTAGCCAGAAACATGCACCAGTCGGTCTCAAAAAATGGTGTTCCTGAGGCAGCCATGCTCTGCTTCACAAAACTGCCTGCTTTCAAACATTGCCAAAATTCCCATGGGATTTACAATGTTGTTCAAGCATTTACTGATGTTTAAATATCCATCTGACACTCAGTGATACTTATAATGTCTATTAAGTACTTCACAAGGCTTGTAATGTATGCCAAACGCTTGACAACATTTATATGATCTACCAAGTTTAATAACTACAATGTTTAATAACATCTGCTAAACACTTTGGTGATGTTAATGGTATATTCCCTGAGGACCTGAGAAGTTTTGCAGTATATGCCAACTGGTTGGCTACATTTGGGGGTTCACCACAGAGTGCGTACAGAGTGTATGTGGACACGCGTTCATCTCTGGTGCAGCTCTAGACTCTCATAAGATTACACCAGTGACGACTTTGGTGCAAATTGTCTGTAAAGATTATGATGTCTTCAGGCAGTTCCTCTCTAGGAGGGGGATTTTCCGTTTTCAGTGAAGCTAAATAGCTATTAAGTCGTCCCTGAACTGGTGTACCATTTGGTTTTGGAAAGGAATGTCTGCCCTTTTAGTTAAGGTGATGAACTCATGCTTGGGACCTGTAAAATTAACTATATTTTCTGTATGACCATGGTTAAATTGCTTAGTCTCTTTGTACCTCACTTCTTCTCTAAAAGCTTTAGAGACTCGTAAGATCTTCAGAGCACAGGTTCTGTTATTATGTGGCTGTATAATGCCAAGCACAGTAGCATCCTGACTGAAGTTGTGTTCTCTGGAAGGTCTTGTTAGCGATACCTCTTCGGCCTCCAGTGCCCGCTTCCTGCTGCAGTTTCAGGTGGATCTTGGGCTGTTCATCTAAGTTGTTGTATAGAAACAGTGTGCACTGTTAGTTACTTGTAAATAATTTCTGCTCCTCGTGGAGTTTATACAGCAGTTTAAGATGCTCTTGAACAGAAGGTTATATATAAACATAGACAGTTATCACAGTGTATAATGATATTAATGGTGAGAAATATTTGTAGTCACATGGAGCAAAGAGGTAGAAGTAGTTGTTCCAGGAAGCAGGAAAGGGATGTGAGACCTGGGTCAGTCAGAACAACAAAACTGTTACTTTATAGCTATTGTATAATACCCTTTGTTGCCAGAATGACCAGCCACACGTTCTGTAGCTGTGGTCAGAAATACAATCCTTGTCCATATCTCACAGCTAAGTGATACTCAACGTGGTGCAAAACACTCGGAGATCATTATCCTGATGGATGTGCTGATAGGGATAGGTGTAAAATGTTCATTGGATTTCAAGATATGCTGGTGTACAGCAGAAAGTGCTTCTCTGGAATAAGCTTTCTGTTAAATACATGGACAAATATCTACCTTGTGGAATGACCACATTGCTCTGAATTCTAGCATTGTTGCTCATGTCTGCTTTGAGAAATGGAGATACCACATCAGAATGAATGAGAATTGCACACATGCATCTGACAATGGATATCTGTTTTTAAAATTTTCAGGGAGCATCTAACGAGTGTGTCGTGATCTTGAACCATTCTTTTCTCCATAAGTGGGAAACATTTCGTTCTTGAATGTTTTTCTTGTAGTAAGTAAAACTGTGTGTTCAATATCATAACTTCCTTTCTTCAATCCTATCTCCCAGAAGAGCAACAAACCCAGTCAATAGTAGCACTGAGGCCAC